>NW_005187704.1:349366-360551 GCF_000239375.1 Pundamilia nyererei | reverse complement strand
GAGATCTCTTTTAGTACACACAAAATAACCGGCAATCTGTCCATGATATTGCAGCACAGTATATGTCAAGAAGATCTGTACATATTACAAAAGCACTGCAGTTCTCTTGGTGCCCCATGAAACACTTCCTGCTGCACTGTCAGTCTTATGTAATGGATGAAAGATGCAGGTATAAATAATTGTTCTAGCAAAGAAAATACATTTCCTGCATTGGGAACTGTGTCCTTTATCCATCCTGGTACACCAGAATATGACCCACTCATCACAGATGCTCCATCATACTCTTGGTCAGCGTGGTCACAGCTGAGCTATGTTTTAAGTAGCAGTGAATATTAGAATTTCTGCTTTTATCTTAATGTATGTCTAGTTTTTAAGAGAAGGAGAAATTCAAAACAAAGGAGACATGACATTTTTAACATGAAGAAACGCCCAGAATCACACTGAGCGGGTCACAACGTTAGCATTTTAGATCTTCTATTGCAGTTAAAGGTCAGCATGGTTGTGGTCTGTTGTAATACAAACAAACAAAAGTACCCAGCATGAATGTGTTTACATTTGATCAAAGCCACAGTCTTTCTCTAACTTTAACTAGAGTACTTGTAGTTGCTTAAAACTATGAGGTGGGATCAGTTATAACTGTGCCTCCAATGCAGCTTGAAATATGGTGCAGCTAGCATTGAGACAAATATGCAACATGCAAACATCCATACTACATGTTTTTGTGTGAAAAAGTGGGTATCAATACACAAATGCATTTTTAATATTTTGTGTGCAGAAAATGATTTGTGTAACCTGAACTGATGCATATCAGACATGAGCAAATGTCTTACGTGTTGCTCTGTGATTCTTCTGCAGCCTGAATAAAGGAAAGTTGTGCAGAAAGTGATGATTAAGGAATATTGAGGAAAATTATGAAATTACAGAAGAGGTTTGACAAAAAAGATATACAGATATAAAGATGCAGTGCATGCAATGTAAGGACCACATGATGGAGTGGTTTGTTTGAGCTTGTTTTATTAGTTAATCAAAGTGATACCGAGGCTCTGAAACTTCACGTTGTTCTTTCTCAATATTTTGTGTACTCATGCCAGGACACGAACAACCCTATAGATAGTATGCAACAGTGGTGAAAAAAAAACCAGCTTTATGTTTTTTGATTCACTCTTTTGGTAAAACAAATGGCTCAGCACAACACAGCATGTTACTACATGAAAATATGAAGGTGGTAGGAGAGAAATAAAAATACGTAAGTATATATTAAGCTAATAGTGCACAGCACAGGCCTGCAACAGAGGCAAAACAAAGATGAAACAATCAAGCGGTGACAGCTGTGGCAAACAGTGACCTTGTTGTAAACAGCCACCAAATATTTTCAGTCATCAACGAGACCTGAAACCCAGTCGCCGAAGTGACTGAAGAGGTAGCAAAACAAACAGACGGAGGCCAAATTCTCACAAACTGTTCCCCCGAGGAGCGAAGAAAGCAGGTGAAACATGCCAGAGGAAAACATTCCATAAGAATTTGCTGCCAGGTTGTTTTACTGGAAGTTTGTTATTTATCTAAGACGTGTTGTGTTTGTGCAGCATTTTCAAAACTATCATAAAGTGTATTTAGGTTGGTGTCAGGAACATTGTGCCAACTTGGAAGTCAAAAAAGCAGCGATAAAGGCTCAGTTTTCAAGTACAGTCTCAGTATCTTTATCCTGCAAAATGTCCAGCAGGACTGACTTTTTCAGACATGACCAAACACAGTGCGTAGAAGTTCCTGCTGAGGCCTTGCAGTTCAAACAGAGGTGGAAGCTGATGATTCATTTGTGTTTTATGTGGTGAGAGTTTCACACGGTGCAGAATTGTACATTTCAGCAGGGTTACGCAGTACAGTTACACACTGATAACTTTTTTGTATGATCCCAAATCACATCCTACTCTTCTTCAGTGATGTCTACAGCAAGTTTATTTTTCCACACCTGTGCTACAGCATGGATGCTCATTACATCCAACACATCAGTTTGATTCAAGGCACTGTAAAGATGAGATATGGCTTTCTTGGCTGGACCTGGGAGAAGTAATTGCTGATATCCTGCTTTTAATATTGAAAGTAGTTTTTTGGGGTTTTTTGAAGTCCCAGAACTGAATGTATCTAAAAAAGAAAGTAAAGTTGGGGAGATTTGTCTATTTGTTCAAAGAACAGCCAGATATCACCTTCACCTTAGAGAGAAGTCTTCGAAGAAACCTCAAGAACCAGAGTCAGTGGGTGTGTGGCTGACTTTAGCATCTTAAATCTTTTGTTGTGGTTTCTTGGTTAAGGTTTGGCATGATAGGGTCTGGTCTCATACCAAAAAAAAAAAAATATATATATATATACACACACACAACATGAACATTAAAACTGCTGTCCTTCTTTAACTTTAACTATAGTGCTTTGATTGCTTTTACCTGTTGGTGGGACTCTGGTGTAATGGTGACTCCAATGTAGCTCGGAAATGTGGCGCTCCAGACGTCCAGAAACATGCGAATGTACACTCATCAGACATGTTACTGTATGAAGATCTGATCAGTAACATAAAAATGTTCGGTAACTCAGTACTGATGTTTTGAATAACTACCTGCTGCCTGTTTATTCTCACACAGACCTTCACTGCAGCCTGGATAAAGTGAAGGTTTTTAGAAAGTGATGATTTGGGACTATCGGTGAGAATTATGAAATGACAGGAAATGTTTAATCAAGGAAACAGGATGAATGAACGAACCACAAAAAGAAGAGTTTATCATCAAGCTACATCTTGACATTTGCAACTTGACCTACTAACTTTGTGATATAAAGACAATGCATGCAATGTAAGAACTTTGTAGAACAATGGGTGTTTTGTTTGAGTTTGTGTTATCAGATAATCAAACTGATAATGAGTCCCTGAAACTTCCTGTTATCTCATGGTACAGAAAAACCCACTCTATTAACCAACTTTGGGGTTGTTGATTGTTTTTCCACTTTCTTTAGAAGTGCATTGAATATGCAGATGAGAAAGCGACTTAAAGCGGGGTGTTCGGACTGATCGCTTCAGACATCTTCTGAAACATCAGGATCATCAGGTCTACAGTGAAATCAACATGAAGACTCTCAGCCTGACGGTGGGACTGCTGCTTGTGCTGTTCATCATTTACTACGGCGATGCCACACGTAAGTCTGTTAGCCTACTTTTTCTTGACTGGTGGGAAACTCTACTGTGAGAATTCAATTCTGCATTTTTTCTTTTTGTTTTTGTTTTCTTTGAAAATGATTGTAAAAGTATCATTTTTCCTAAATTTAGCCTCTGACTAATTAAAAGGCATGGACTTTGATGCCTCTTTAAATTAAACACTAATTTTTACATTTAAAACATCATCTTCCTAACACAGATAATTATCTCAGCTCGATGAAAAGGATGAAGAACACATATTTTGTTTGAAACAGCTTAATTTTTCTGTGCATTTGTCTTTTTGTACAAACACAAGTGCAGCAGCTATGCCATCAAACTCATCTATGTTCACAGTACATGCTGAACAATATTGATTGCAGTTTCAGCAACATATCTGTTCTTCTACATTCAGGCCATCTACGGTGATTTCATGTGCATTTTGGATTTATCATCACAGTTGATCTACAAAAATATATATATATATAGATGATGGAAAAGCATTGAAAACAAAGAAACAAACTGAAAAGAGAAAAAATCTCTTTTCAGTGCTATGATGTTGGACGTGCGTCTGTTAGCCCACTGTCCACTCCAGGCAAAAAACGAACAAATACAAAAAACTGTTGTTATGACATAAAGGAAAATTTCAAATAATGACAGGATTTAAAAATGTATTTGAGAACTAGCCCAGTGTCAGATTGGTGACCCGTTGTCTACAACATGGACAACAGTGGAAAGAGGATGGACATAAGCATTATTAAAGAAGCCTGAACTAAATTAAAAGAGACAACTGCTGAATTTCATGGATTATCACAACAATAAATCAATGGACTTTGAATCTTGTTTTCACATGTACGTGCAAAGTATGAACATTTTTTAACAGCTAATCTTAAAGTTAAATTTCAATAAATCCTTTTTATTTTTGCAGTATTTGTTATCTTGTGAGGCTCAAAAGCGTCCAGTTAGCTATTCCTCTAACTTTATAACGCTGATTTGATTTTCCAGCATCTTACTTTTTCTACAAATCTTACTTATTTTATTTTGTCATTTGGTGTAATTACTTCGCTAAAATAAACATAACCAGTTTCTGATCATCTCCTTGAATGCAAAATTAAAACATAAAGTTTAAATAAAAAAGTAACACAATATTGCCGCTAAAAGCTAGCCAGCCTAGTTTAGCGCTGGTTTGAACTTCTTTGGTTTGTGACTAATCAAATCGCATTTTTCTCTTTGTCCAAAGATGGAGTAACAGCTTTACTGAGGCTCTCAAACTGATTTGTGTTTCAAGAAAAACAGTGTTGCTCTCAAGCAGCATATTCTTATAACACCTCTAAATATATCATTCTGTTAATGTAATGACATCCATTTGAATCCATCCATTACCTGTGCTTTTTGTATCTATCACAATTGATATAAAAAACACAGAACTACAGTATTTTACTTTCTTCTGATCCGAATAGCTTGAGAAAATCTTTAAATATATATATATTCCCCTCTCGCCCCTGCGGGCAGCTTTGATCCTTCAAGCTCGGGTCCTCTACCAAACACCTGGGAGCTTGAGGGTCCCACGCTGTATCTTAGCTGTTCCCAGGACTGCGCTCTTCTGGACAGAGATCTCCAATGTTGTTCCTGGGATCTGCTGGAGCCACTCGCCTAGTTTGGGAGTCACTGCACCTGTTGCTCCGATTACCACTGGGACCACTGTTACCTTCATCCTCCACATCTTCTCCAGCTCTTCTCTGAGCCCTTGGATTTTCTCGAGCTTCTCGTGTTCTATCTCTCTGATGTTGCTGTCATTCGGAACCGCTACATCGATCGCTACGGCCGTCGTCTTCTGTTTGTCTACCACCACTATGTCCGGTTGGAAGTCCCACAGGATCTTAGCTCGGTCAATCTCCACCACCCTTGGGGGCGTCTCCCATTTTGACCTCGGGACTTCCAGGCTGTACTCGGCACAGATGTTCCTGTACACTATGCCGGCCACTTGGTTATGGCGTTCCATGTATGCCCTGCCTGCTAGCATCTTGCACCCTGCTGTTATGTGCTGGATTGTCTGAGGGACATCTTTACATAGCCTGCACCTGGGGTCTTACCAGGTGTGATAGACTCCGGCCATGATTAGTGCCTCTGTGCTGTCTTTCAGTCCAGCTTTGTCCAGCCTCTGATAGGATTTCTGGATGTCAGCCACCTCCGCTGTCTGCACTATAAAGGAATAAGAAAAGGAAAATTAGACCCTTACATTCTGGCATGTTGTTGGACATCCCTCATTGTGATGTTTTTTCTTCATTACATTTTAACTGTGAAATCGAGTTAATAATCTTTCTCTAAGACATAGAATATGATCCTTCAAAGTGTATGTTTTATTTAGATATAATAAACATCACTGCGGTGCCTGCTGAGCATTGACCTTAATTACTAAAAACATGAAAAAGTATTTGTGATGTGTTGGACATCAGTACTGACAAATCTCTGATTTTCCTCTTACAGCTCATGGAGTGAAACCAACACCTGACCTTTGCTGTTTTAAATTCTATGAGAGAAAGATCCCAACAAAGCAGATCAAATCCATCAAAAAAACTCACAGCAAATGCACGACACCAGCATTTGTGTAAGTTTGTCTTTCACAGTCTCTTTAACACAGTCACAAATATTTGCCAAAATAATGTATTATCCTCCACTGTAGAATATACTGGCTGTAGCTCAGGCGGTAGAGCAGGTTATCTACTGATCGCAAGGTCGGTGGGTTGATTGCCGGCTTTCCCCCAGTCTGCATGCCAAATATCCTTGGGCAAGATACTAACCCCAAATTGCTCTCCGATGCATCCAATGGAGTATGAATGTGTGTGTGCACGTTAGTTAGAAAGCACTTAGAAAAATGTGTTTGTGTGAATGCACAAGTTGTGTAAAGTGCTTTGAGTGCTCAGAAGAGTAGAAAGCGCTGTATAAGAACCAGTCCATTTACCATTTAAAAGTTAATATGGAGCAAAATAATGATACAGATTTTTCTGCAGGATCAAGACACCCAGAGGAGATTTCTGCGTGAGACAGAATGAGAATTGGGCACTGAAAGCATTTGTCCAAAGCAAATAACACAATTAAGAGATGGAGACTCTACTGCGCAATAAGCCGAACTGCATCAATTACTCCATGAATTTGCTTTTTAATCCAGATGTATTGCTGTAGTGTTGACCTCTCAATAATGTGCCTGCTTAATTACTGTCAGCATTTCTGAAGACAAGATACATTTATTATGCATTGATTTAATTCAAAATAAAGATATCAATTTTAGAATTTGAATGAAATGTTAAAAATTATTTTTCTCAGGTTTTCTGTTTCGTTGCCACAGGTATATGAAATCAAACACATCTTTACAATTGGCAGCCTTTACAAACATTTGTGAAAGAATCAGTCGCTTTGAAGACTGTGAGACTTCTGTCTTTGAAATACCACAATCATCTGAAAGTGAAAGCATTCAGTGGCAGATTGGATAAAGTTACATGGTGGGGTTGGAGAGTGCAGAGACAGAGGGCTTTAAAAACGTCTCCAGTGCACTGCTGACTCAGCATCATGTGTTTCCATGGCCTGTGGGTGTAGCGTGTAGGTGGCCCAAACTTTTGTCCACACTGCCTACATTCACTTACAGCATGTTGTCCCAGCTTGATGTGACAAACTTGTCACATGTCCCAAAGAGCGCTGCTAGGCTTTCTTTGGTCTTGGAGATGTTCTTCAAAGCTCTGAGGTGTGTTTTGGGCTCATTAACATTCTGCTCTGTAACTTACTTTCCCACAAACATCCAAATCACAGTCGAAGTGCATTTCTCAAGAATGCAGTGCCACTTGTCCTCAGTCAGGGTGCAGTTGATTTCAGTTCAGGTTACCACCTGTAGAGCAGGAAACACCTCCTTATATTCCACTTTATTTTCCTGCTGCTTATCTCATACTGAGCTGTCGTTAATTTGAAATATTTTTGATTTTGCAGACTTTGAGGTTATTTCCAGGTTCAGATTTGTTTTCACTTTGCCATTGTGATACAGATGCAGTATATCCAAAGCATTTGTATCTCACTTTGTATTGTTTTGCTTCATTCTTGAATAAAGTTTTGTTTCACACAAATCAACGACTCCATCTGACAGTGAATGTGTTCTTTTATGCGGTGGCCTAATTGATGGAATTCATCAGAATGCAGGTTATAAAAGTTTGTTAATGTAGTTGAAGGTCAAAGTGGAAAATGTGTCATAGGGAGAACTTTCACAAACTCATTATCTGAACGTGGGAAAATTATCTGAGCTGCTCTGAAGTTGAATGTGAATCTGCACAGACGTTTAAGTAAACAAATGCAATGTGAAAACTGGAAGTCATCAATAGTTATCAAAAGTTTACAATTAAAGTGTAAAGAAATATTTTCATATTCATACATTTTGAATTTTCCATGTGAGAGAAGGAGTGGATTACTTTAAGACTTCATGAAGATGTGCTTTTTAGGGGGTAACCAGATTAGGAGTACTGGCCTTCAGGCCCATGTGACAAACAGAGGGAAATGGTCAGGCTGCTTTGAGGTGACAGGATGGAAACAGTAACTCAAATAACCACAGCAAAAGCACACACCAAGTGCTGCTCAAGTCAGTCATAAACAAAACTTTCCATGTGGAGGAGGAGGGGTGGATATTACTATTAACACTTTTTAAAAAGAAAATTGCTTTGACTTTATACAAAAGCTAACAAAACTTTCTATGTAGTTTTGTTAGCTTTTATCATTTCACAATTTCAGATGTTAAACAGTAAGTGACCATATATATAGCCTGCTATGTATCAATAGTTCAGGCTGCTGCTAATAGAGTAAGGGTATGGAAGATAAACTACACTTCTGGCAGGGTTTAATACAACCAACTGGCACTAAGAATAATGAGGGTGCCCAGAGGACAATAACAGTATGTGTGTATGAGATTTAAAGATCATTGCATTTCATTTTTATTTACATTTTACAAAGCATCCCAAGATTTTTGGAGTTTTCCAGAGGAACAGAATGCTGTTTGAAATCCACGTAAATGTTACCACTGGAGGGTGAGCAGGCCAATGGGGAATTTGAGGAAGGTAATTCAGATTGGTTTGATGAGTGTAGCTGCTTGCATGGTGATGAGGACTGGAGATAGGAGGCTCTTCAGTCGGCAGAAGGACCACTAGAAACAAGGAGACGTAAGAGCAAGAACACAAGGTAGCCTCTTGGAGAACTCGGTTTGGACTGTTACACTCCTCTTTGGAGGCAAGAGACGAGCACAGCAGGTCTTATTACACTGTCATTAATGATGTAGATGATAATCAGGCGTGTTCGGCTGAAGAACAAGGAATCCAATCTACGTCCAATGACCAACTTGGTAGAGAGAGAAACTGAAAACAAACCAGCACTCATTATTGTCAACGGGCACCGGGTACGTGGGAGGGATCCAGACACCTGCGGAAGGTTGATCACAAGCTTAATAATAAATATATTCTTTATTCTTAATAAAGAAAAATAATAATACATACAGAGAGATAAGCAATGACACAGTGTGGATATGTAGTGGGGAGTTTCTGACATGAAGGTACATGAAGGTATTTCTGCTAATTTACATTGACTTTTAACATTATTATTTCAGGGAGACAATAAACGACCTTTCTATTTTTTAATGTTAAGGTAAAACAATCTGTAGTATCCCCTTAAAAACAGCTTGCTTGTATTCTGATAAGGACTGAGAACAGGAGGCTCTTCAGTCAGCAGAAGAACCACTAGAAACAAGGAGAGCACGTAAGAGCAAGAACACTTAGAGAACTAAGAGGCCTGTTACACTCCTCTTTGGAGGCAGAATATTATGCAGAGACGTGCACGGCAGGTCTTACCACACTGCCGCTGATGAAGTAGATGATAATCGATGTGTTTGGCTGAAGAATCAGATATCCAATCTCCACCCAATGATCAAGCTGGGGGAAAGAGAGAAACTGAAAACAAACCAACACTCATTATTGTCAATGGGGCCCGGAGGCCAGTATGTGGGTGGGGACCCAAATCAAAAGACAGGCGGAGGGTTTTTCACAAGCTTTATTATAAACAGAGAGATAAGCAATGACACACACCATGGAAATGTGGCAGCGAGAAGATGGTTTCTGAATTTGAAGCTTACTTTGCAGGTTAGAAGTGTAAGGTTCTGGAGGCCTGCTTACCACAGTTAGGTATCTGACGAACTGGCGCTGAATACATCTTAAGTGCTGCCTCGCTGATTGCTGTCAGTGTATATTGACAAATGGCTATAGCCTGGAAATATGGTGCACCTAGCATTCAGACAAATATACAGGGTGTAAACATAATACATCCATACTACATATTATTGTGTGGAAAAACTGAGTATCAATATACAAATGGATCAGATATCAGCAAATGTTTCAAATGTTGTCTCGCGATTCTACTGTCGACCTTCACTGCAGCCTGAATAAAGGAAGGTTGTGCAGACAGTGAAGATTGGGACTAAGCATGCATTATCAGTGCATGTATTTATTGGTAGAGCACCGAGTGGTTTGTTTGAGCATTTTATCAGATATATTGAGTCCCTGAAACTTCCTGTTGTCTCATGGTACAGAAAAAACCCAATCTATTAACCACCTTTGGGGTTGTTGATCATTTTTCCAGTTTCTAAGAAGTGGTTTGAATATGCAGATGAGAACGTGACTTAAAGCAGGGTGATCGGACTGATTATTCAGACATCTTCTGAAACATCAGGATCATCAGGTCTACAGTGAAGTCAGCATGAAGACTCTCAGCCTGACAGTGGGACTGCTGCTCGTGCTGTTCACCGTTTACCACAGCGATGCCTGTAAGTCTGCTTCTTGTACTTGTGTTAGATCAGTTTTTGAATTTCTGTCTTTCTCTTCATTCAGACACAGAGTGAGACATCAAACTCATATAAGTTCATGGCCATGAAGACCAGTGTTGATCTTAAATTCTTTACTGTAATTAAAAGTCAGATTGAATCCTCGTGTAAACAAGTGTGGTCACATGTTCGGCATGTCCTTCACTGAGACATATTTATTTTTTTAACTTAAATAGGAGCCTTCAAACTGTATCTGTCATTAAGATATAACAAATTGTATTTTGTTGCATTAACCTTAATTATATCTGGTATGTTGGAGAAGTCATTAGAAGCAGACGCAGCACTGAGTAATCCTTGTTTTTCTGTTACAGCTAAGGCAGTGATTTCTCCTGACTTTTGTTGTTTTCACTTCTTTGACAAACGGATCCCAAAGGCGCACATCGTGTCCATCGTGAAAACTCACAGACAATGCTCCACACCAGCATTTGTGTAAGTTTGTCTTTCACTGTCTCTTTGATACAATCACTAATGTTTGCCAAGTAAGTCATGTATAAGCAATGTATAATCGTTGAGATTGAAGCCGTAACTCTGCTATTAACCGTAAAATGTGTGAATATGAGAGCAAAATAATGATACTGACTTTTGTACAGGATCAAGACACCCAGAAGGCTTTTGTGTGTTAAACAGACTGCAGAGTGGGCAAAAGAACAATTTGACAACCAAAGGAGATTTTGACCCAGCCTGATATGACAATGTCTTAAAGAGCTTCATCTGATGAGGAATGTTTATAATGCAACAATATGTAAAAACATGTATTGAATTATTTTATAATTTTCTTTCACTATGCAATTGAAATCATTTTCCTATCACATTGTGTTGTTTTGCTTTATTCTTCATTAAAGTTTCATTTCACAAAACTCATCGACTTCATCTGATAGTGAATGTAAAAGTATGTGTAGTTTGTGGCTCAGCTGCAGGGGAGGGGTGGAGTAGCGGGTGCAGGGTGTGCTGTCAGGGAAGGCTGAACCCAGGGGCGATTCTAGGATCAGAGCTTTGGGGGTGCTGAGCACCCAGAGAGCTGCCCAGCCAGGCAAGATAAACCTGTCTCTGTCAGTCCCTGCATCCTTAAATGTTGTCCCGAGTTCTCTCTGACTGTCACTTTGGTGCATTTAAAC
>NW_005187704.1:346598-347769 GCF_000239375.1 Pundamilia nyererei | reverse complement strand
CAATTCTAAGTTTTAGATTTTAAATAGGCTGTATACATTTCAATGGGAGCAACAGGATGGTCAAATGTCACTGAATTTACTACTGAGCAGGACGGATTGTAGGGTAGCAAACGTTGTCGGAAAACACGTTTTAGACACTGCAGGTTACCTGGTGTAAGGTTTTTCAGCTAAAAAGAAACCTGGTCTGACTCCTACCTAACTATATAAAGAGTAACTGAAGGTTAAATGCAGCTAATATGTCCTGTTTTAAGGCAGGCACTTAAACCTCCGCTCCGCTGCGTCTCAGCCACCATGGCTCTGGCAGCATTTTTGGGGGTGCTAAAGCACCCCCAAAAATGGGCTAAAATCGCCCCTGGCTGAACCACACAGCTGTTCTCCATCACTGGGTCATGCCTGCCCTATTTTACGAAAATGCTGGGACCCGACGAGAGAGCGGTGTGGTGTGCTGAGCAGGAGAGGGCAGCTGAAAAACTCCATGAATAAATTGTTTTAAAAATCCTAATCAGTGAAACAGCTGTCAACGTACAATGTCGTGTGCATGGTGGAATCATTTTTATATCACTGCTTCATTCTTCGTTAAAGTTTTATTTCAGTTTATAAAGCAACAATATGTAAAAACATGTATTGAATTATTTTATAATTTTCTTTCACTATGCAATTGAAATAATCTTCATTAAAGTTTCATTTTACAAAACTCATCGACTTCATCTGACAGTGAATGTAAAAGCATTTTCATGCCTATGTTTTGGAGTTCATCGGATGTGACTGGAACACCTCAATTCAATGATTTGGATGGGTGAACATATACCCACATAACAGACAGGTCTGGCCTAGATCTGGTGTCAAGCTGGCACTGCTGGCTGACTTCTGGCATGGTAAGTGGTATGTCATCCAGATGTGGTCCAGACCTGGCGTAGATGGCACTGTTTATGTGATGGCATGCCACATCTGGCCCGATTATGGTTTGGTTTATGTGGTCCGGGCTCATAGAAAACAGGTCTGGCCTGGATCCGGCATTGAGCTAGCACTTCTGACTGACTGGTGTCATGGCAGAGTGTATGTCAACCAGATGTGGGCCAGGTTTGGCAATTATGGCATTGTTTATGTTCCTATTTTCCTATTTTAGTTAGAAAGCCCAAATGCCATGTTGCAATACTATACTGCTATGGTA
>NW_005187704.1:343710-344799 GCF_000239375.1 Pundamilia nyererei | reverse complement strand
CATCAGAGTTTAACAGAACCCACTGACTTTAAACATTGCTTTCTCCCAATGACGATATCCCACAGCTGAAGTAAATACACAGTAACAAGAGTCTCTACTCTGGGAACATTCCAACCAAGGGTGTATTTTGTACCATTCTGGGAGCACCCTGCTTGATATGT
The DNA here is from genome assembly GCF_000239375.1 of Pundamilia nyererei. Taxonomy (NCBI): domain Eukaryota; kingdom Metazoa; phylum Chordata; class Actinopteri; order Cichliformes; family Cichlidae; genus Pundamilia; species Pundamilia nyererei. The sequence goes on along the minus strand of NW_005187704.1, from coordinate 344,638 downwards.
CTTAGGAAACCTCAGATCACGTGGTTGTGGGGCCTTCACTTTTGAAGTTGCATATGTCTAAATTCACACACAAAAAAGAAAAATATACCAAATCTAAAACTCTGCGCAATAATCGACTTGGAGGAGTGAAAAAGAAATTCAAAACAAAGGAGCACTCATAACATTTTTACCATGAAGAAACGCCCAAAATCAGACAACGTTAGCATTTTTGATCTTCTATTGCAGTTTCCTGGTTAAAGGTCAGCATGGTTGTGGTCTGTTGTAAATAAAAAAAGCCCCAAAGAAAAGTACCCAGCATGAACAGTGAATGTGTTTACATTCAATCAAAGCCACAGTCTTTCTCTAACTTTAAATAGAGTGCTTTTTTTTTTTTTTTGCTACTTTTAGTCACTACCATGAGGTGGGATCAGTTATAACTGTGCCTCCAATGCAGCTTGGAAATGTTTCTGCAGCTAGCATTCAGACAAATGTGCAACATAAAACATCCATAACAGATGTTATTGTGTGCAAAAGTGAGTATCAATACACAAATGCATTTTTAACATTTTGTGTGCAGAAAATGATTTGTGTAACCTGAACTGATATACATCAGGCATGAGCAGATGTCTTACGTGAATGAAGGAAAGTTGTGCAGAAATTGATAATTAAGGAGTACTGAAAATTCTGAAATGACAGAAGAGGTTTATGGAGAAAATTAATTAACCATGAAAAGATCCCTGTTAATGAATTTGCCATCTAATTATAGCTTAATATTTGCAGCTTGACCTACTACTCTGAGTTGAGATACAAGTATGCATGCAGTGCATGCATCGTACGGACTTTGTAGAAGATGAAGTGGTTTGTTTGAGCTTGTTTTATCAGATAATCAGAGTGATATTGAGTCTTTGAAACTTCCTGTTGTCTCATGTTGCAAGAAACCCCAATCTAT
>NW_005187704.1:340967-342508 GCF_000239375.1 Pundamilia nyererei | reverse complement strand
TTTTTTTTTTTTTACAGTGTACTGTTCCTGTTCAACTCATATCTAATCATCCAATCAGCCAAAGGAGATTTAAGTGACTTTGAATGTGGTGTGGTTGTTATTTGCCAGTCGAGCTGGTCTGAATATTTCATAAATGGCTGATTTACTTGAATTTTCCCACACTTTAGGGTCTCTATGGTTTACAGAGAATGGTCTGAAAAAGAGGAAATATCCAGTGAGCGGCGGTTCTCTGGGAGAAAATACTTTGTGAAGGCCAGAGGAAAATAGACTGATTTGAGCTGATAGAAATCGAACAGTTATTCAAATAACCACTGCAAAACCACTTAATGTCACTCGTGTCAGTTACAAAAATTAACATTAGATTGAAATTTGTTCTGACTCACCAAAATTAGACAATAGAAGATTTGATAAATGTTGCTTTGTGTAATGTGTTTAGATTTTGGCTGCAACATTCAGATGGTAGGTTCAAAATTTGATGTAAACAACATTCTACATCCATTCTCCCATGTATTAAAAACTCAAGCGTAGGTGTTGATTGCCTGGATCTTGTGCTTTCCATTCAGCTGACTCCTCAGGACTTGTCTTACCCTTTGCAGGTAAGGCAGGTCATCTTGGTTCCCATTTGCCTGTAGGATTCCTAGGTATCTGTAGCTATCCTCGATGTCTCCAATGTTACCGTCTAGTAGTACAATCATCTCAGTTCTGACTACTTTTCCTCTCTTCGTTACCATCCGACTACACTTCTCCAGTCCGGCTGACATTCCAATGTTGACGCTGTAGATCAGGGGTGGAGAACTCCAGGCCTCAAGGGCCGGTGTCCTGCAGGTTTTAGATATCACCCTGGGTCATGTCGTGAAAATTTCAAGTAACCTGCAAACACTCAGTGAGCGTCTTTTGAAGTGGAGTTTATTATATACACTGCAGTGGAGACAACAATGGTCTCTAATGATAGATATCTTATATACAAACTGGCAAAACTCAGAGACAAAGAAAATTCCAGAGCACATCGCATCACTCTATACCTGCCAGTTCAGCTCACCCTTGAAACCTTCCCTTCAGAGAGAATAACGACGAGCAATCACCTCCCTTTCCCCCCCAGAAATGAGCAACAGCCCCCCCCACACACACACAGGTGCCTGGATGTCTCTGGCCTATTACAATGGCCCCACTGTGAAGGTGTGGTAAAGCATAAAGACACATTTGTGATGTTATCCTATATGTATGTAACTAAAACACAAATACAAAAGTACATTAGATAAATACATAATGTGGTAGGACTCGACTTAAGCGGTCAAAGAAGTTGTCCAGTGTAGCAAGTGATTTATTCACCATTTTGTGGCCCAACAATATTTACAAAGAAACAATTAAGAAACTCAACTCTATAACTCAGTTCAAATAAACATAACTGAACTTAAATCAACGGAAATTAAGGTCAACCTGCACACAGCTACACTGACCTGAACCTTTTCCCCCAAAACACCTGAGTTTTAAATAGTCCACTTAACCAAACAATTTCTCCTCTGGACTATTCCATTCAGTAG
>NW_005187704.1:338124-339306 GCF_000239375.1 Pundamilia nyererei | reverse complement strand
TATTAGACTCCGAAGGCTATACCTGTGCCTTCGTTCTAACGTGTTCACTCTGTGTTTAGATCCCGTGGACCCGTCCCTGATTTCCTGGTGAAGATCCCTAGTCATGGACAGTGTTGGGGAGTAACAGAATACATGTACCGTCGTTACGTATTTAAAATACAAAATGTGAGTAACTGTATTCAGTTACAGTTACCGTTTAAAAGGGTGGTATTCAGAATACAGTTACTTTGTTGAAATAAAGGGATTACACGGCGGTCTTTTCCTGTTTCATATGTTTGGCTATGCCCTCTCTATTTTTGGTAATTCCACGCCGGTGGAAACCCAAACAAAACACGTATTAAGAGGTTCAAATGCCTGTGTCTCAATCTCCCGTCTCATAATGATGTGAAGAAATGTTTTTTTATGAAGGCAATAGGCAGAGTGTTGCAGGCATCGCCCTAAAGAATGTAGCCTCATGGGCAGTGTAGTCCGTGCTGCAGGGAGAATGGACTGCCATACCCGTTATGTGTCTGTGAGCGAGGGAGGGAGAAAAAGGAAAAGTACGAGCTGTCACCGAGCAGAAACGGGAGATGGGTTGCCGGGCCTCTGATTGCAAAAAGCCGCCTTAAAGCATTTATGAAACTGTCTGTGCTCATTGATTCGATCAACTTGATATGGACTGCTCTTGTCGACAGACATGAGAACATCACGCCCACCTTTTAGAGCTAGCTTTTCCTCCTCTCGTGCGCCGGGTTATAATGTCCCATGGCCTGAACACGTCTACACCCACATATGTGAAGGGGGGTGCAAGTTGCATTCGTTCAGATGGTGAGTTTCCCCATTTGCAGACATTCCGCTTTTCCTCTCAATTTCTTGCATGTGACACACTTAAAAAGCACTGTGCTGATAGCCCTTTTGGCCCCTGCCATCCAGAACCCTGCAGCTCTAATTGCACCTTCTGTGAAATGTCTTCCTTGGTGTTTCAGTGTCGTGATAGTGCCGTGTTAAGAGCGTTCCCAAGTGGTGTCGGGCAGGGATGATGAGAGGGTGAGTGGTGTCGATGCCCAGTTCAGATTGTATGATTCGGCCCCCAACTCTTAAGAGTCGATTACCATCTAGAATAGGATGCAGTTTCCAGAGACTGCTTGAGGGGGAAATCGTGATTCCTTCCTGAATACACTTTATTTCCTCTTTGTAGCACTC
>NW_005187704.1:335766-336993 GCF_000239375.1 Pundamilia nyererei | reverse complement strand
TAACTGCGTACCAGTTTTGTGCACCCCTGATTATACTAGTATTTAAATATGAAAGAAATTTGCTCTGATTCAATGGCATCTTTTGACTCATCTACAATGACTGAACCTGTGCACTCTCTTTAGCTTCTTTAACTTCTCCTCAGCAACCATTTCAGCCAAACATGACAGAATTTGGGTTGTTTTGCTGGTGTACAAAATATTTTTTGCTTGTTGTTCCAGTCTCCTTCTAACCACAGGGTCATGATTGCTTATCATGTTTGGCATTTCTAGGAAAATTCCCCTTTTATTTGAGTCAGCACACTGTGACCACTCTGAGCTATGTTTTTAGTAGCAGTGAAGATTAGAATTTCTGCTTTTGTCTTACTGTATGTTTTGTTTTCAAGCACCTGTTTCTGGCGATGGCAAGCGCCATACATTACAGTCATCAGAGTTTAACAGAACCCACTGACTTTAAACATTGCTTTCTCCCAATGACGATATCCCACAGCTGAAGTAAATACACAGTAACAAGAGTCTCTACTCTGGGAACATTTCAACCAAGGGTGTATTTTGTACCATTCTGGGAGCACCCTGCTTGATATGTCTTAGGAAACCTCAGATCACGTGGCTGTGGGGCCTTCACTTTTGAATTTGCATATGTCTAAATTCACACACAAAAATGAAAAATATACCAAATCCAAAACTCTACACAATAATCGACTTGGAGGAGAGAAAGAGAAATTCAAAACAAAGGAGACATGACATTTTTAACATGAAGAAACGCCCAGAATCAGACTGAGCGGGTCACAACGTTAGCATTATAAATCTTCTATTGCAGTTCCCTGGTTAAAGGCCAGCATTGTTGTGGTCTGTTGTAATACAAACAAACAGAAAAGTACCCAGCATGAACATTGAATGTGTTTACATTTAATCAAAGCCACAGTCTTTCTCCAACTTTAAATAGAGTGCTTGTAGTTGCTTAAAACTATGAGGTGGGATCAGTTATAACTGTGCCTCCAATGCAGCTTGAAATGTTTCTGCAGCTAGCATTCAGACAAATGTGCAACATGTAAACATAACACATCCATAATCAGAGATGGGCAGTAACGCGTTACTTTCAAATAACGAGTAAAGTAAGGGATTACTATTGCAAAAACGGTAATTCGATTACCTTTACTTTCCCGTAGGAACGCTGCGTTACTGCGTTACTAAAACCGTGATTTTTTGCGAGAATGTCTCACGACAGTG
>NW_005187704.1:331888-334424 GCF_000239375.1 Pundamilia nyererei | reverse complement strand
TTTTTGGGTTGTATGGAAGCCCCAAACGCAATTTCATTGTTCTTGACAATGACAATAAATAAATACTACTACTAATTATAGCTTAATATTTGCAGCTTGACCTACTACTCTGAGTTGAGATACAAGTATGCATGCAGTGCATGCATCGTACGGACTTTGTAGAAGATGAAGTGATTTGTTTGAGCTTGTTTTATCAGATAATCAGAGTGATATTGAGTCTTTGAAACTTCCTGTTGTCTCATGTTGCAAGAAACCCCAATCTATTAACCACCTTCAGAGTTGTTGATCATTTTTCCACTTTCCTTAGAACTGCACTGAATATGCAGATGAGAAAGCAACTTAAAGCTCAGGAGGCCACTTCAGACATCTTCTGAAACATCACTATCATCAGGTCTACAGTGCAGTCAACATGAAGACTCTCAGCCTGACGGCGGGACTGCTGCTCATGGTGTTTGCAGTTTACCCCAGCGATGCCTGTAAGTCTGTGTTAGATTTTTCCCAGGTATTCTTGTTTTCACACACAAAATATGAGTAATTCTTGCCATGAGAAATTATATGATGGTTATTTTGTCATCTATCTGTGCGATTTTTGCATAAATATTTAGTTCATTTTTTTTAAATTAAAAAAGCGGATAAAATTTTCCAGCGTCTTACCGTGCCTTAAAAAATTATCATAGTACATTTATTTATGTATTTACAAATAATGCTTTTTAAAGCTAGTTAACTAGCTCAATTGGACCAATAGGAACAAGACTTTCTAAAATTGTTTTTGCAGTGATGACGCACGAACCCAGTGCTGCTAACTTAGTGACTTCGTCACTATATTTAGCGAGTTTTAGAATTAGAATTAAACTTTATTGTCATTTCACATGCCACAAGTACAAGGCAACGAAATGCAGTTTGCATCCATCCAGAAAGTTCTTTAGCAATAATATAGATATTACACAATATGGATCTATTATAGGTATGTTACAATGTACATGGTATGAAGGTATGTTATGAATATACTATAAGTGTAAGTATGTTCAGGCTATAGCTCTAGTGAGTGAACAAGCTATGCACAGGCTATATAACAGGTTATACATATGGTTAAAAATGTGGAAACTATATAGATTGTAGATATACAATTGGAGTATTAATAAACAGTTGTAAAACTATAATTATTATATTGTACAGTATGATTGTCTATGCAGCATTTACAGTAGTGCAGTTGAGATCAGTGAGATATATGGATAATTTATACAGTAGTTATATAAAGGGCCATTGGTTGTGAGTAGTGTTTCAGTCCATGTTATTATTGTGTGTATGAGGGGTTTAGACGTCCTTAGTGACTTTTTTTCTAAAAAGCCACCAGCGACAAATCTGGCGACTTTTGCTGGTGATAGACCTCACGCAGCAGTCGCCCTCAGCTGCTGTCAGTGCAAGAGATGTTCACACCTACACAAACTGCAAATGAATCCCCCCCGACTGTTACGCAGTCAGTTCTTCTTTTACTGTTACTTTTTGTGGATCACAAGGTATAAAACTACCCGCTCATTTAAAAAAAAAAACAACTCCTCCAGAGTGCCTATTTTGTGTCACTTTTCCCAGTCCCAAGCAAGATAAAGGGGGAGGGTTGGAATTGTGACAATAAAAAAAACCCCAATAAATGCTAAAAGAAATTTAACTTGTAGTTCTAAATATATTCTAAATGCATTTAGGGTGTTTTTTACTCACTTTATGTCTTTTCCACTATGTTATTTCTCTCTCCTACAGCGTGGTTACAATTACATAAGCATGACCAATTATGCAAATGAGGCCATGACATCATTTAGCAATTTCTAGAGACTTTTAGGACAGCTAATAGCGAGTTTCCTTACTGAGGAGTTGGCAACACTGCATGAACCCTGCTTCTAGGTCCAAAATACTCTGTGTTTATTAAGGCTGTTGTGTTTTTAACATTTTTTTTATCCTTTATATTTTGTTCTATTTAATCTGAACAAGGCCCTGAAAACAGTCAGTGATCACTGTCGGCCTCTCTTGGTTTTTATGACCACTATTCTTTTTAAAGCTCAGTTTTTAAAACCACACAATGTAACTACAACCCAGCCCACGCAGCAGCATATTAATGACAAACCTTGTATTGTGGATGGAATATCTCTGTTGCTCTCCTGGCTAAAGTTTGGTCCATTTGAAGCATCCTGCCATGCAATTGCATTTGTCCCTAACCATCGGGAACCCTCACATTAACTTTCATCAGTGGAAAAAAAAGTTAGCGTTCATCCTCCAGCTTCACTGTGTTTGTCTTTATATTATGCTAACTGTAGCTGTGTAACTTCATTATATACCAGCCAACCTCAACTTCAGTAACCCTACAAACGTCGCTGCTGTTTAGTTTTCTGTCTTCATTTATGTCGGAAGTGACAGCAGAGCTGTACGTTTTAATTTATTCAGAAATCCCTCAGTCAGAACATAGTTTCCATCCAAATATAACATACTATCGAGCTAATTCCCTGCTAACTTTGAACTCCATTAAACTTTCTAAATCCTGTTTTCA
>NW_005187704.1:329412-330728 GCF_000239375.1 Pundamilia nyererei | reverse complement strand
TTAAGCCATGTTGACCCAGGTTGATGTGACTGTGTCTCAAAGAGCCTCATTTGATGAGCAAAGTTTATGTTCAGCACTCTTAGGCTTTCTTTAAGCAGCTCTCCAAAGCTTTGAGGTGTGTTTGGCTTCAATATCCTGCTGCAGTGTGAATTCTTCTCCACAAAGATCTACATCACTGTTGGAGCACATCTCTGAAGAATGGATCACTGCTTGCCCTCAGTCAGGGTGCAGTTGACTCACATCAGGTGTTCAGCTCTGGGTCTGGAAACACCACCAGACTTAAACTCTCACTGTCTGATCCACTGTGGTATCTCTCCCTCACCTTACAAAGGCCCTTGTTTTCCTGCCTCTAATCTCTGAGAGCGATTGTTAAAAACAATTTCAAATATTTTTGATTCCTCAGACTCTGAGATTATTTTCAGGTTCAGATGAAAGTTTTGCGCACGTTAAATGTGTTCTCAGGCTTTTGGATCTAGCTACGTATAACATGTATCAAATCATGTGATCATTTGTCTTCACTGTGTTATTGTTATGCGGCTACAGTGTATCTAAAAAGATTGTATGCCTTTCTTTATTATTTTGCTTTATTCTTCATTAAAGTTTCATTTCACAAAGTTCAACGACTCCATCTGACAGTGAATGTAAAAGTGTTTTCATGCTGTGGCCTTTGTTTTGGAATTCATCAGTATGCTGGTTATGAAAATGTGTTAATAGAAGCAGTTGAAGGTGAATGTGCACAATGTGACATATTTATAAATTGTATATTTTCCATGTGGGAGACGGAGTGGTGAGAATGTTACTGCGGTTCTTTACAGTTCCCATAAAGAGGTGGGGCATTTTAAAGGAAAAGCATGTCATGATGTCAGTTACTTTGTAGACATTGACGATCCTCTGTGTCTACTAACACATTTGAACTTTTAACATTAATCTTTCAGTCAAACAGTCAGTGACCTTTCCATTTCTTGCAATTGAGGTAAAATGATCTGTAGTATCAAACATTTCTGTTGAAAAGCATTTACAAATGCTTTCCTTGTGATTGTATATGACCAAAACCAATCAAACTACATTTTGCACCATATCTGCTGTTCAACTCATATCTAATCATCCAATCGGCCAAAGGAGATTTAAGTGACTTTAAATGTGGTGTGGTTGTTGGTGTCAGTCGAGCTGGTCTGAATATTTCATAAATGGCTGATTTACTTGAATTTTCCCACACTTTAGGGTCTCCAGGGTTTACAGAGAATGGTCTGATAAAGAGGAAATATCCAGTGAGCAGCGTTTTTTTTGGGAGAAAATACTTTGTGAAGGCCAGAGGA
>NW_005187704.1:326463-327542 GCF_000239375.1 Pundamilia nyererei | reverse complement strand
CCACTGGCTTGAAGTTGGCCTCTAGTGTTGTACACCACATCCAGTGTTGCGCTCTGTACTGCCTTGGTGTGGCTGTTCTCACATTGTCGCACTGCCACTGATAGTATAGCTTGGATGGTTCAGTAGAGTTTAGTTGCCTTCTGTCTATCTGGTATAACTCTTCAAGCAACTTGCCGAGGCCGTTAGTGTTTGCTCGACAATTTCTAAAACCATAAGATGGAAGACATGTAACCACAAAAAGATCCCTGTTAATTGAATTTATCATCAAATTATACTGTACTATTTACAGCCTGACCTATTAATCTGCGTTGTTTGAGACATGAGATAAAGATACTGCATGCATTGTAAGGACTTTGTAGAACACTCATTGGGTTTTTTCAGCTTGTTTTATCAGATGATCAGATTGATATTCTGAAACTTCCTGTTATCTCATGTTGCAGAAAAACCCAATCTATTAACCATCTGGGGCTGTTGATTGTTTTTCCACTTTTCTTAGAATTGGTTTCGATGTGCAGATGAGAATGTGACTTAAAGCGGGGTGTTCGGACTGATCACTTCAGACACCTTCTGAAACATCAGGATCATCAGGTCTACAGTGAAGTCAACATGAAGACTCTCAGCCTGACAGTGGGACTTCTGCTCGTGCTGTTCACTGTTTACCACAGTGATGCCTGTAAGTCTTCTAGCTTACTTTATTCTACTGTGATTTTCATGAATAAAACCAAAATGGAAAAATGGAAATGATCAAATGACTATACGCTCGAGAAAATACCAAGGGCTAACAAAGGAGCTTGAGAAGATGTGGAGGGTCCCAGTGATAATCGGAGATCTCTGTCCAGAAGAGCCAGCAAAGATACTGCACAGGACCCTTAAGGTCCCAGGTGTTTGGTAGAAGACCCGAGCTTGAGGGGTAAAGATCGGCTTGAGAAACAAGTCTGGGCTTCTTTGCTTCGTCTTCCTGCAACCTGATTTGAGATTAGTGGCACAAAATAATGGCTTATAAATTAATGGGATATTATTATTATTATTATTATTATTATTATTATTATTATTATTATTATTATTATTATTATTATTAT
>NW_005187704.1:324041-325959 GCF_000239375.1 Pundamilia nyererei | reverse complement strand
TGATGTGGGGAATAAGTCGGTGATCATTTTGCTTGATCTCAGTGCAGCCTTCGATATGAAGTTTTGGCTGGTGTATCTGGCTTTGCCTTAGACTGGTTTCTTCCTACTTATCTTTTAGGACCTTCTCTGTTAGAACAGACAGGTTCTCCTCTAACATTGCCTCCCTAACATGTGGGGTTCCACAGGGTTCAGTTTTGGGTCCATTATTATTTTCTTTCTAAGTTCTTCCTTTAGCTGGCATTAATCAATCTTTTAGTGACATTTCTTATCATTTCTATGCCGATGACATTTAGATATATATGTCTTTTAAACCTCATCAGCTGGATAGGTTGTCCACCCTAGTCCACTGCTTAACTCAGGTTACTGATTGGCTATCTAGCAATTAACTTGTTTTAAACACAACAAGCCTGAGACCATGATCATAGCTCCTCCTGAACTATATGCTAAAATCAATCAGGTTCTTGCTTCTTTCTGTCCAACTGTTAAGTCAAATATTTGGAGTAATATTTGATTCTTCTCTGGGTCTTGACTCGCATGTAAAATCTTTGTTTTGTTCCTGTTTCTTTTATTTAATGAACATCTCTATCATATGGTCTTCTCAGCTGAACTAGAAAAAATTCTTCATGCATTTGTGTCATCACGTTTAGGTTATTGTAATGTCCTGTTTACCAGCTTGGACAAATCATCTCTTTCTCTCCTGAAGCTATACAAAATGCTGCGACCAGTCTTCTCACACATTCTAGCAAGCAAGCTCACATCACTCCTATTTTATATTCTTTACATTTGCTCCCAATATATTTTTTAATTCAATTTAAAATTCTTGTTTTAAGATACAGAGCAGTAAATGCCCAGACCCCAGATGATTTATCTCGGCTTAAAATACACTACTGCTCGTTGTCTCCATTCCCAGATTCAGAGTTTGATGGTTGTTCCCCGTACGGGACTAAAGACTAGAGCAGACAGAGCGTTTCAGTCTGTGGCACCAAGAACAGTGGAACAGTCTACCACCACAACTACTTAAAAACTTTTCTGTTTAAACAGGATTTTTTGTTGTTGTTTGTTTTTATTTTATTTTAAAACGACCTATTAACCTTACCGTATTTTATTTAATCTTTTGTATTGTCTATTTAAGCTACTAATGTTCTTGTTTATTTTAGCCGTTTGTGTACAGCGCTTTGTGACTGCCTGTTAATAAATAAACTTTGAACACTTACTTTACTTACTCTGTCAGATTCATAATTAACAACAATTAAAACTTATTAATAACAATTAGTAAGTGTTTAAAATATTTTTCTTACTCAGGATTTCTTATTTATGTGTTCTGTTTTGCACTCGTGTTGGATTTTTCCCAGTTTTGACAGGATAGGAATATTTTTCAACATGTTATTATAACACGAGAAATTGTAGGTTTTTTATTTTACATGTTGGAGAAGTCATTAGAAGCAGACGCAGCACTGAGTAATCCCTGTTTCTCTGTTACAGCTAAGGCAGTGAATTCACCTGACTTTTGCTGTTTTGACTTCTTTGACAAACGGATCCCAAAGGCGAACATCGTCTCCATCAACAAAACTCACAGTCAGTGCTCCACACCAGCATTTGTGTAAGTTTGTTTTTCATTGTCTCTTAGATACGATCACTAATATTTGCCAAGTAAGTCATGTATGATTATCCACATCAAAACTGTACCTCTGCTATTGACAGTAAAATATGGGAATATGAGAGCAAAATAATGATACTGATTTTTCTGCAGGATCGAGACACCCAAAAGGCTTTTCTGTGTGAAACAGGATGAGGATTGGGCAGTGAGAGAATTTGTCAAAAGAGCACAATAAATGCATCAAAAATCTGCCATGGCTCCAATAAATGTCACAAGCCAGAAATCATCGGTCACTGCATAAAACTGCTTTGTAGACTCGAG
>NW_005187704.1:321504-322538 GCF_000239375.1 Pundamilia nyererei | reverse complement strand
GACATTTCACCAGCTGAAACATTTAATCCCTCATGAAACAAAATATAAGACAAAGAAGAAGAGCTGAGCAGCTAGAATCCTCTCAGACAAGGATGGGACAATATTGCTCTCCCAAAACTCCAGCAGCTGCTCTCTTCAGCTCCCAGATGTTTGCAGACTGTTATTAAAGTAAAGCAGATGCTCAGAGTAGCAAACGTGGGCCTGTGATCTTGAAATCATTGCTTCCTTTTTTTGTTTATATTTTTTTGTTTACACAGCATTCCACATTTTACAAAATTTGGGTTGTAGTTGACCTTTGACCTTTCGGTGAACATAACATCAAAAATACATAATTTCATTGCATACAGTTTTTGTGTATAGTCGGAATTAGTCAAAGCAACCTATAAAATAAAACACCACAAACAATTTGTTCATCCTTGAGTCCATGTTTGTCCCATCTGAGGAAACTGGAGTATGTGACCCTGCCTGGAGCCGACAACAAAACATAAAAAGGTTACCTATTTCCCCTCAGCTGGCATCTGTAGGAAAATATACCCTTTTTTCAGATTTTCAGTCTTTTTCTAAGTAACACACACTAGTGGAAGAATGTGATTTTTTAATTATTTACAAAGGTCTATATGTTGTGGGGCAAGAAAACATCAAATAAAAAAAGATGATCAGGGTCACAGATAATCAGAATCAGAAATACTTTATTATTCTCGAAGGAAATTATGGGTTACAGCACGCTAAATGGCACATGCACACTTACAACGGAACCCTCTGACCAAACATACTTTACACATGCATCACGCTGGGGAAACATGTCAGAGATGTAGGCTGATAGGAAAAAAAACTACAAAAATACACAACATGAGGTGAGAGGAGGAGAAAAAAAAACTCCACTCAGACTGAGCTCCTAATGGGAGAACAGTTTGAGAACAAAAAAAACCACCCCCCGCAGAAACACAAGACAAGCAACAGGGGTGGGTAAAGGGTGAGAGAGAGCCGGTGTAGTAAGCGCATCCGGTCCTGCAGCATGTCTGCACTGGTCCAGT
>NW_005187704.1:316854-320465 GCF_000239375.1 Pundamilia nyererei | reverse complement strand
GCACTGGGTCAACTGCCACACATGGAGGTGCTAGCATCAGCTTTTAACCATAAGAAACCAAACAATTTAAATGAACTCTATCATTTCTGACAAAAAGTGGTCATATATTTGGCCATAGTTGTATCAGAAGCTTGTTGATGGCTAATAAAAATGTGTGGTCGAGGTGCATCTTGGAGAGGATTGAATATTAGTGGCGTTTGGACTGCACCCAGTTCTTGTTTTTAAGCCATTCAAGATAATACGATGTACAATCATTCCAGCAAAGGAAAAGACCAGTTCAAAGAAATCATCAAAGTCCAAGTCCAGGATTACCATGATATTCCTGCCTGTGATGAGTGTCTGCAAAACTTCTGACCACGACTGCATGTCTGCACGGTCTTCAGATCAGGTTCACAGAGAGCACTGTGATGCAGGCTTGTCTATGAGTGGAATGAGAAAAATGTCAGTGTACACCTGTGAGGTAATGACTGTTATGTCTTCTGAACTTTTACCTGACGTGTCTCCCAAATCATAAATAATCTGGGAAATTAGCTTATTTTCTTATATATGTGTTTCATCAAACCAACAGCAGACAAACATTCCAGCGTCGTCTCCATCACTCACCATCAGCTTCAGCCCACTGCAAACGTATCTTCATCTGTTCAGGTTTCAGTGCTGGTTTTAATCGACCTGTCTGTGTGTAATTCCATTTCCTTCAGCACATTTGTTACAGCTCTGTCACACGCACTGAAACAATGACTCCTGTTTCTTTATTTTCTGTGTTTTCTTGTTTATTTTCTGTTTTCAGTGCTTTGAGTTTTCTGTGTAACCTACATGAAATCCAGTCATGTTCCAGAAATGACTGAGCATGCAGCTCGCGGTCCCCCTAGTGGTTGTGAGGGTTATCTGCATCCTTGTCCGCATGGAGGAAGAAACAGCTCTTCAGACCATGTGAACGGATGTCGGTGAGTTAGGATGAATTACGGTGCGCTCAGTGTTCTTAAGTTTGAGCTGCCTGTTATTTGTACTCATTAACATGTAAACCAGCGGAGACACTGAAAATTTGTAAGATGGATTTTTTTTCTTGCTTCTTACTTTAAGCCAGAGCTGACTTCATGAAGAAGTTAATCCCGAGGACTCGCGGTGTGCAAGCCCTGCGTGTGATCTGCTAACCTGGCGCGTACAAATGTAATACCGGGGTCGTGCCAAAAAGCGTTTTCTAGCATTTGCCTTCAAATATTAGGGGAATTTAAACTTCTATAAATGACTTGATGACAATCTAAGTCAAAAATATTTCTCATGAATGATATGAAGTCATTTTGAGTCAGAAACAACTTCCCTAACACAAACTAGACTACAACTGGACTTTTTTATAGTCTTTATTTATTTGGGTCATTTGGGTTTCATTGACATTAAAATGTGTTTTCAAGAGAGATCTACTCAAGAGGGACACAGAAAGTTTAAGAAATATATCATTGCAGTTCCATAAACATACTTTAAGTGACCAAAATGGACTGGATCGATTATAATCTAAAGTCATAAAGATACTACAAAAACAGGTCATTTCTTTATTTTATACATAACCCCTTTATTCTATTTACTGATATAAGTAAAAAAAATATCAGATGTAAAACACACAAACAAACCAAATAAACTCATTGAACCATCAGAAATCATTTTCTGGCACAGCACCAGCTGCTGCTGTTGACATGACAGGTAACGTCCTTTTGACTTGCTCTCACCAGGATCTGCAGTCGTGCTGTAAACAAACAACGAAGCCCAATTTGAGCAGAATATCAATTGAGATGTTTAACAAACTAAAATAATAAAGTAGATCAGCTCCTTGGCTGGCAGCTGCCAGCAGACTAACGGCTCTGAAAGGTAAAATTAGCTGATAATCTCAAATGATCCAGCCTTAACACAGTCACAGCATTTTGTTTCAGGTAAAGTGTGTTTAAAAACCTTCATGAAGTGAGCTCTTTGTCTTCTTTCTGTCACAGCAACACAAGTCTCATTTTTGTTAATGACGAGCTGCGCTGTTGGAGCAGCTGTGCGTGTGTGTGAGTGCACTGTAACATCACAACATCAAGAACACTGTGCAGTTAAGCCTGTTTTTATTCTGTCCTGTCTCCAGTAGAAGAGTTGGCAAAATATAACATTTCAAAACAATGTCAGAAAATAATACTAAATGACACTGTTATCAACCCTTTTTATAAAGATACTGTTAAGGGTGCTATCACGAACTTTTTAGGTGCTTGACGGCCCCTAAAAAGCTCTAAACTTGCCTGTGCTTGATATTTCCAGTCTGACCTACTTTGAGTGTTCGTGATGTAAAACCAGTGCGTGCATGCAGAGTAAAGAGTTTGTGGAACGCTGGGCGGTTTGTTTGAGCTCGTTTTGTCAGATATTCCCAGCGATGTCGAGTCCCTCGAGCTTCCTGTTGTCTCGTGTTGCAGTAGTACCCACTCACCTAACCACCTACTGGGTTTTTGAACACTTTTCCACTTTGAATGTGCAGATAAGAACATGTGAGCAGACTTAAAGTGAGGTAATCGGACAGATCACCTCAGACATCTTCTGAAACATCTGCATCATCAGGTCTACAGACAACATGAGGACTCTCAGCTTCACAGTGGGACTGCTGCTCGTGCTGTTTGCTGCTGTGATGCCTCGTGTAAGTCTGTCAGCCTACTCTCTGCTCCAGACTCGAGGGAAATTCTACTGTAACCGCCAAACTCTGCATTTTTCCTCTAATTAAGTGAATAAAACAAACAACCAATCAAATCAAGAAATACTTTCAATTTCATGTATTTTCACTCCCGTGTCCCCACAGCAGGAAATGCAGTGCTCTGTATTAACCCTTTCATCCATCAATTATGACAACCTCAATCAGGGTTTTTTTTTCTTAAGTATTTTTATTTATCTTTAGGCATGAAAAAAATCTTGTATCTGAACTTGTATGTGCATTTTTTTAAATGTGTACTTTTTTCATTTTTTAAAACATGGCAGGTATGGAGTGACACATCAGTGTCCAGTGTAGTGGTTTATGTGCAAGTATACCATCAACACTGACACAAATACAATAAAACAGCCTTTGAATAGCTGTCCACTGCAGTGACCACTATGTGTGACAAGGTTAAAGTAAAAAACAAAAAACTTCACTGTAATCTTCACACATGCAAAGCAAAATGTGGGCATATTTTGGGCACCCTTGATTATAAAATCAGATTGAAGTGTTTTTTCCCTTAGTGTCTCTGTCTGGAAAAACTAAACTGTGTTTCTGTTGCCCCATTAGCTTTAATTATTTAAAACATATGAAAGTGTTTGTGATGTGTTGGATGCAGAAGTCTCCACATGCAGACACAGCACTTTAACAAATCTCTGTTTTTCTCTCACATCTCGTTTAGTTTGCTGTTATAAGTTCTGTGAAAACAGGATCCCAAAGTCACACATCCTCTCCGTCAGCAAAACCTACAGCCTTTGCTTAACACCGGCATTTGTGTAAGTCTGTGATTTACTGTCTTTTTGATACAGACACTAATATTTGCCAAAGTGATGTGTTATCCTCCACAGCGAAGCATTCAGTCAAATCTGTGACTTTGATCCAGAGTAATCATACAGATTTTTCTGCA
>NW_005187704.1:310897-316834 GCF_000239375.1 Pundamilia nyererei | reverse complement strand
ATGTTTAACAAACTAAAATAATAAAGTAGATCAGCTCCTTGGCTGGCAGCTGCCAGCAGACTAACGGCTCTGAAAGGTAAAATTAGCTGATAATCTCAAATGATCCAGCCTTAACACAGTCACAGCATTTTGTTTCAGGTAAAGTGTGTTTAAAAACCTTCATGAAGTGAGCTCTTTGTCTTCTTTCTGTCACAGCAACACAAGTCTCATTTTTGTTAATGACGAGCTGCGCTGTTGGAGCAGCTGTGCGTGTGTGTGAGTGCACTGTAACATCACAACATCAAGAACACTGTGCAGTTAAGCCTGTTTTTATTCTGTCCTGTCTCCAGTAGAAGAGTTGGCAAAATATAACATTTCAAAACAATGTCAGAAAATAATACTAAATGACACTGTTATCAACCCTTTTTATAAAGATACTGTTAAGGGTGCTATCACGAACTTTTTAGGTGCTTGACGGCCCCTAAAAAGCTCTAAACTTGCCTGTGCTTGATATTTCCAGTCTGACCTACTTTGAGTGTTCGTGATGTAAAACCAGTGCGTGCATGCAGAGTAAAGAGTTTGTGGAACGCTGGGCGGTTTGTTTGAGCTCGTTTTGTCAGATATTCCCAGCGATGTCGAGTCCCTCGAGCTTCCTGTTGTCTCGTGTTGCAGTAGTACCCACTCACCTAACCACCTACTGGGTTTTTGAACACTTTTCCACTTTGAATGTGCAGATAAGAACATGTGAGCAGACTTAAAGTGAGGTAATCGGACAGATCACCTCAGACATCTTCTGAAACATCTGCATCATCAGGTCTACAGACAACATGAGGACTCTCAGCTTCACAGTGGGACTGCTGCTCGTGCTGTTTGCTGCTGTGATGCCTCGTGTAAGTCTGTCAGCCTACTCTCTGCTCCAGACTCGAGGGAAATTCTACTGTAACCGCCAAACTCTGCATTTTTCCTCTAATTAAGTGAATAAAACAAACAACCAATCAAATCAAGAAATACTTTCAATTTCATGTATTTTCACTCCCGTGTCCCCACAGCAGGAAATGCAGTGCTCTGTATTATCCCTTTCATCCATGAATTATGACAACCTCAAACAGGTTTTTTTTCTTAAGTATTTTTATTTATCTTTAGGCATGAAAAAAATCTTGTATCTGAACTTGTATGTGCATTTTTTTTAAATGTGTACTTTTTTCATTTTTTAAAACATGGCAGGTATGGAGTGACACATCAGTGTCCAGTGTAGTGGTTTATGTGCAAGTATACCATCAACACTGACACAAATACAATAAAACAGCCTTTGAATAGCTGTCCACTGCAGTGACCACTATGTGTGACAGGGTTAAAGTCAAACACAAAAAACTTTACTGTAATCTTCACACATGCAAAGCAAAATGTGGGCATATTTTGGGCACCCTTGATTATAAAATCAGATTTAAGTGTTTTTTCCCTTAGTGTCTCTGTCTGGAAAAAGAAAACTATGTTTCTGTTGCCCCATTAGCTTTAATTATTTAAAACATATGAAAGTGTTTGTGATGTCTCCACATACAGACACAGCCCTCAATCTGTTTTCCTCTCACAGCTCGTTTAGTTTGCTGTTATAAGTTCTTTGAAAACAGGATCCCAAAGTCACACATCCTCTCCGTCAGCAAAACCTACAGCCTTTGCTTAACACCGGCATTTGTGTAAGTCTGTGATTTACTGTCTTTTTGATACAGACACTAATATTTGCCAAAGTGATGTGTTATCCTCCACAGCGAAGCATTCAGTCAAATCTGTGACTTTGATCCAGAGTAATCATACAGATTTTTCTGCAGGATCGAGACACCCAGAGGGGAGTACTGTGTGAGGCAGACTAGGAAGTGGGCAAAGACTGAATTTATCAAACAAGAGATAAAGAAACAATTAACACATCAAGCACCTGCTGCAGCATCGATGAATGACTCCAGCAGAAATACATCAGCCACTCCATAAAGTCTCTTTGTAAACATGAAGAGCTGCTGAACCTCTGCATACGTTACCTGCTTAAATACTGTTAATATTACTGAAGAGAGGACACATTTATTGAGCACTGATTTCAGATCTTTCCATTAAAAATCACAATATTAAATTAATAATTTGGTTAAGATGTTAAATGTCAATATCGACATGTATGTCAGTAATAAAATTGATTAACAAATTGTACCTGATTCTTGTTTAAAATCATTAAAGATGCACCATTAAAGGTACAATCATTCCACCCTGGGAAAAGACTAGTTCAAAGAAGTCATTAAAGTCCAAAATGACCATGATATTCAGGATCATACTTCTGACCACACTCGTTGCAGTGACTCCCGGGCTAGGTGAGTAGCTACCGCAGATCCTAGGAACAACATCCAATATCTCTGTCCAGAAGAGTGCAGTCCAAGGAACGGCTAAGATAACAGCCATTATTTCCTACAAATGTTCACAATAAAAGCCCCGTTAAAAGAACCAAATGTTTGCAGGGCCACAGGGCTTTTAATTTGAAATCATCCAGGAAATCCAGATCCAGGGATTGTAAAAGAGCCGTGATGTTTAAGAGTGAAGCAGGAGCTCTAAACTGAACTGTTTCCAGTTCAGTTCTACAAACACAAGCTTCCCTGTCGCTAGAGCTTAATTGTCTTTATGTTCTATATTTAGTTTTTAAACATTTAAGTTCATAACACTAAACACACAAATCTACACAAATGAGGTGATTTTAATTCTCTCCAACTGAGACTGAGCTTGTAGCTAGAGGTCCCCCTAGTGGCTGCGAGGGTTATCTGCATCCGTACAGTCTGCAGCTCTTCAGCAGACGATGTGAATAAACGTCAGTGAGTTAAGATGAATGACGGTGCTTTGACAATGTTGACAAATTAGACAAAATGTGAGGATGAAATTCCTGCTTACCAGGACCTAGGATCAAAGCAATAACAGACGATAACAGAACGTATCAAATGCCACGATTATGACATCAGGAAATGACTGTGATCCTGCTGAATGCCACAGGCAGAAATGCTTCAGGTTCTCCATGAAGCTACTTTATAAACCAGAATCGTTGCTGGAGTTTGAACCTTTTCATTCTTTACCTGCAGTCTTTTCATGTTTTCATGCTCCCTCTTAAAGGCTCTCACTTATTTTTGAGAGCTCTCCTGTTTCCTCTCTTCTCTTTATTCTCACTCTGATGTTGCCTCTGAGCTCATGCTGCTGGAGCTCTCTTCCTTCACTGTTGCCAAGTATTCCTCACAAGCTATCATCTGATTGTTGTGTTTTCCCTTTAATGTTATAGAGCTTGCAATGAAGTTTGCAATGAAGTTTGAGGAGTTTCTTGTCCCCACCAGATCTGCACATAGCTCATAGTGAAGGTGTGACAGGCTGGTAGGTACAGACTAGTCTATGGTGAATGTAGAACTATGTACAGGTGTTGACTTTACTAACAGCTGTAAATTAAAATCTTTTATAGCATTTAATATAGTAACAGGGCTACTTTAAAGACAAACTTGAGTCCAACCTGAATTTATGCAAATGAACCAAATTAAAACAAGAGAACTTTGATAAAATTTGAAAACATAAAGCCTAACAGATTTAGAAAGAGTAAAAAAAAAGGTAAAATAAAATGAAGTAAAATAAAAAAATATTTTTAGAAGATCAAACACACAGCAGAGCTAGCAGCCTTGCTGTTGAAATAACTATTGTTCATTTAAATATTCATGTGCCTCTATATTTATTTGATTGAAAGAGCCACGTGTGTTTCTTCCTTGAGGTAACCGTTGCTGTGAATTAGGGCTACATACCTGATGAGACTTTATTTTGTTTTTCAAATTTCAAATGTCCCTTTGTTCTAAACTGGTGAGGTTTCCAAATATTTTCCATGAATACTGAAATATCCACTCGCTGCTGACTGTCTGTGCCTCAGATTCAACACGGTGCTTTAAGCATTCCTCTTATTCTTTGGTCCATGTTGATGCGGCAGCATCACATACATCGCTGCAGATTTATCAGCTGCACATCCATGATATATATTTCCTGCTCCACCACATCTCAAAGATGCTCTACTGAACTGAGATGTGATGACTGTGGAAGCCATCTGAGTACAGTGAACAAACTTTCATGAAAACTTTCCAGAAAGATCATTTGAGCTTTATCCTGCTGAAAGCAGTCAAGGTCATAAAGGGATGGACACGATAGGCTGTGGTGTTTACATGATGCTCAGTTGGTGCTAAGAGGCCCAAAGTGTGTCAAGAAAATGTCCAGCAGTTTACACCACCTTGTGAGCCTACCATCCAAATAACACAGCAGAAAAAAAAGCACCTTGAGGCGACTGTTGCTGTGATTTGGCGCTGTGTAAATAAAATTGAATTGAATTGAAATCAGACAGACTTACTCATACCAAGCTGATAGCAAGCAAGCTACTTACCAACTATCATAAACTTTAATGATAATTCAAACAAACTTGTTTCTCCCCTTTCTTTCTGACAGAAACACACAGACACGTAACACAGATCCCACTGACAGAGTCCTCTCAGAGAGGCAGACACTCAGGTAACTCATATATAACTGAGTTAGTTTGCCAAACAGAATAGCAGTAGTTTCTATCTCTTAGGCCTAGAAAATAGAATAAAACAGCCTTTTATTGTCATTGTACATGTACAACAAAATTGTGGGTGCGCTGCACCAACTGTGCACAAGTAAAATATAAATAGTAGGACAGCAAGAATAAACAATAGACAAGAGTAATATATAAAGGTTAGAGTTACAGCATACAAAACAAGAAAAAAGTACAAATAGAACAGTTTTCAAACTGCTTGGAAGTAGTGCAAAGGACTTGGTCTGAGCAGAGTCTGTGTGTGGGTGGCCTGAGTGATAACAGGTACTCAGACCATGGCTCACATTAGTGGGCCAAACAGGTGGTGAGCGGAGTGCAAGGGTCAAACAGTGCTGGGATAGCCCTGGTTTACCTGAGATAGGAGGAGCTAGTGATTGCCCCATGGGGTGGCAGAGGGCAGCCAATGATTTTTTGGACAGTGTTAACTACCCTTATTGTTCTCAGTTTTGGCTTCTGCGTATCAAACACACAGGCAGTAGGAGAGCACGCTCTCCTCTGAGGAGTGGTAGCAGCATATGATGTTATGGTTAATAACAGTCTGTAAACATCTGGGAGCTGAAGAGAGCAGCTGCTGGAGTTTTGGGAGAGCAATGTTGTCCCATCCTTGTCTGAGAGGATTCTAGCTGCTCAGCTCTTCTTCTTTGTCTTATATTTTGTTTCATGAAGGGTTAAATGTTTCAACTGATGAATGGTCTGGACCACTCCTTCTATTCATTTATGAATATGAAAATAAAACCTTTAAAAAAAATCTGACCTGTATTAAACCCGATTCTTTGATCCCCATGATAGAACAGAGAAAACCCGACTCAGCAGTGGTCAAACCATTTATAATTCTTTATTCAATCATCTTCCAGAAGAGAGAGCCCTGCACAGCCCAAAGCCAGTTGCAGAATCTCTAACATTAGAAGCTAAAAATGTGTCTCATATAGGTGTTATTTTGGTACTTTACATGTCACACATAGTTTCAATATAAACAACTCCTTATATGTTACTAGTTCCGCTTTTTCTGTCTGGTTTCCTGTATTTATTAATATGCTTGTACAGCTCTACACTAACTTCCTGTTTTTCAGTCTGGCTGAGCACTTACTTTGCGAGTCAGAAATGACTTTGCTTTACAAGCAGTAGCGGTTTTAGATACGGGCGACACGGGCGGTTGCCCGGGGTGGCATCGTGGTGGGGGGCGGCATCACGGGCATCGGCAAAACAAAACAAAAAAAATGCTCGTACTCATGCTGCCCCGACGTCAGCCAGCGCATATTGGGAATGGCACAGGCACCGATCGGTTTTCTATCGCCCATTTGCTGGGAGTAAGGGCGCCCTTCGTTTGCGAGGTGCGCCTGCTG
>NW_005187704.1:307963-309205 GCF_000239375.1 Pundamilia nyererei | reverse complement strand
GAGTGCTTTAGAATGACCCGCTGTTAAGTATGTTTGATTTCATTCACCTGTGGCAACAAGACTGAAAACACCTGAATTCAAAGAGTCCCAATACTTTTGTCCATATACTAAATACTGAAATTAATTTATCTGAGGTTCAAAATTTTACCCAAATAGTTAAACTGAATTTGTGATTTGCAAACATTTGAAAACACAGAAAAAATAAATTCATTCTCTCTTCGTTAAAAGTTACAGTATTTAAGCGAGTAAGTTATGCAGAGGTTTGAAACTCCAGCATTGCCTCGAGTCTACAAAGCAGTTTTATGCAGTGACCGATGATTTCTGGCTTGTGACATTTATTGGAGCCATGGCAGATTTTTGATGCATTTATTGTGCTCTTTTGACAAATTCTCTCACTGCCCAATCCTCATCCTGTTTCACACAGAAAAGCCTTTTGGGTGTCTCGATCCTGCAGAAAAATCAGTATCATTATTTTGCTCTCATATTCCCATATTTTACGGCTAATAGCAGAGTTACGGCATCAATGTGGACGATCTTACATTACTTATAGATGATTTCTTGGCAAACATTAGTGATTGTATCAAAGAGACAGTGAAAGACAAACTTACACAAATGCTGGTGTGGCGCACTGACTGTGAGTTTTCACGATGGAGACGATGTTCGCCTTTGGGATCCGTTTGTCAAAGAATTCATAACAGCAAAAGTAGGGTGAATTCCCTGCCTTAGCTGTAACAGAAAAACAGGGATTACTCTGTGCTGTTTTTGCTTTTAATGACTTCTCCAACATATCAGATATAATTAAGATTAATGCTCATCGGGTAACAAAATACAATTTGTTATATCTTAATGAAAGATACCATTTGAACGCTCTCATTTTATGTCTTGGAGGCAGATTATTGAGCAAAGACATGAAAGATAGAAATAGATAGAAGATACAAAAACAAATTTAAGGAAAAAAATCTGTCTCAATGAAGGACATGCCAAACATGTGACCACACTTTTTCCACAAGGAATCAAACTGATTTTGAAGAATAAGAAAATGAAAGAAAGTTTTGAAAGAAAAAAAAAATTTGAAAGAAAATTTCTTCTTTCAAAGAAAAAACTCAGGTAAATGTTATTTTATATATTATGCTTTGTATGTTGTTCAGTATATTTCTATGCAAAACAAGAGGGATTTCAGTACACAGCAGGATATTCACATTTGTAACCAGATATTTACATACACTTTAGGGAGAAAACAAA
>NW_005187704.1:300864-307037 GCF_000239375.1 Pundamilia nyererei | reverse complement strand
GTGTGTGTGTGTGTGTGTGTGTGTGTGTGTGTGTGTGTGTGTGTGTTACAAAAGGCCACAATCACGCCAACCTTTAACCAAGGAACTGCAATAAAAGGTTTAAAATGCTGAGGTTGTGGCCAGCTGGACGCCCACCTTGAGTCTGATTCTGCCTGCTGAAGAACCTCCTGTCTTCAGTCCTCATCCCCATACAAGCAAGCTGCTTCATCCGTCAACTGAACCTGGATTACCTTCCTCAGCTGCTCACACTCCAGTGTTAACACTTACTTGGATTTCAAACGCTGTTTTCCTTTGGACAAGGATTTAACATTGTCTCCTCTCTCTGGTGGATCTTTTCCTCCCTGACCTGTGGATCCATTACAGTTATTTAACTTTGATTCATAGTGACTTCCCTCTGGATTAGAACAGCTGGGAAGGCCAGTTGAGTGCATCCTACATGAATAGGATGAGGGACCTATGGAATCTTCAATACCCAGCATCTGCACTGATGGCGAAACAGCTAGTAGCTCAGTTTTTCAACATTCGGAAGAAGGGACTGCTCTCAAAGCTAGGGATTGACGAGGCACAACACACATGCTACAGCAAGGGGGATCCAGGACGACAGGTCAGAGGGGAGATATCATCACCCCCACACACGGAGCAATACTGGAAGAGCATATGTAGGAGAAGGACGCAACCCATAACGGCAATGCCCATTGTCTAGTGGATCTACGAGACTACAGCAACCTCCTTAAAAGGGTCCAGTAGTCATCACAGTGGCAGATATCCAAGAAAGCAGGACCCTAAGAGCCTTCATTAGGGTCATGGGGATGTGGCGTACAACACAAGAGGCCAACTTTAAGCCAATAGCAGAAGTCACCATCAAATGCGGGATGTACCAAGGAGATGCTCTGTCCCCACTGCTGTTCTGCATAGACCTGAAGCCCCCCAGTGAGATCATTAGCAAGATTGTCTAGAGATACTGACTACGACAACCATCAATCGTCAATCGACAGCACACATCCACGAAGACATCAGGAAGATGGCCTCAACTGACTGCGTGGTCATTGAATACCTCAGCAGAAACCCAAGAAAATGGAGGAAGAGGAGGAACCATCATGGAAGGACAGGCCCCTGCACGGTATGTACCACCGACAGATAGCTGAGGTGGCTGTCTTCCAGAAATCCTCCCAGTGGCTGAACAAAGCTGGACTGAAAGACAGCACAGAGGTACCAGTCATGGCAGATAGAGGCTGGGGTCTATCACACCAGGTAGGACCCCAGGTGCAGGCTGTGTAAAGATGCCCCTGAGACAATCCAGCACATAACAGCAGAGTGTAAGATGCTAGCAGGCAAGGCATACAGGGAACGCCATAACCAAGTGGCCGGCATAGTGTACAGGAACATCCGAATGGCCTGAAAGTTCCAAGGTCATTCTCCACCATTTCCCAAGGGTAGTGGAGAATGACAGATGTAGTGACGTAGGGACAGATGTAGCGATACCGAAAGACAGCAACATCAGGAAGAAAGAACACAAGAAGCTGGAGAAGTGGCAAGGGCTCAGAGAAGAGCTCGAGAAGATGTGGAGGGTGAAGGTGACACTGGTCCCCGTGGTAATCGGAGCACTAGGTGCGGTGACTCCCAAACTAGGCGAGTGGCTCCAGCAGATCCCGGGAACAACATTGGAGATCTCTGTCCAGAAGAGCGCAGTCCTGGGAACAGCTAAGATACTGTGGAGGATCTGCAGCTCCCAGGCCTCTGGTAGAGGACCCGAGCATGAAGGATGGGGGAGTTTAAAATATATATAGCACACTTTTTTTGGTGTTTCTGATCAATATAATATTGAAGTTGGCAAAATCTGAAACTGCAGTTTTTATTTAACACAACTAAAGATTATTTCTGTGTTATCTACCTAACAAGCTTACTAATATTGCTGTGATGTTATTTGGATGGCAGAGATCATATTTATAATATATTTATCATAAACGTGGTAATAAACACAGACACACTTAAATTTATCCAGTTTAATGAAGATATTGATTATATAGACAGTCTATCTGAAGCCATTTGCAATTTGAATGATGAAATTATTATTATTTTTTTAAATAGTGGCATTTTCCTCATGGAGCAGGAAGCAGGCTAACAGACTTACAATCAGCATTGCAGGAGTAAACACTGAGCAGCAGTCCCACTGTGACGCTGAGACTCTTCATGTTTACTTCACTGTAGATCTGATGATGTCTGAGGTGATCTGTCCTCATCACCCACAGCTTAAAGCTCTGTATGTTCTTATGTGCAGGTTTAACTGTGAGAAAACTGCAGCACCGACCAAACTGTGCTTGTAAGCTTCGATAACAGGAAGATTCAGGGACTCACCACAGCTCTGATCCTCTGATAAAACAAGCTGAAACAAACCGCTCAGTATTCTGTGACGTCTTTGCACTGCAGACGTTGAGATCAAGTCAAGCTGCAAATATCCAGATTTACTAATGTTTTAATACATATTATTCAGTCCTCATGTTTCCCCTGTTAAATCTCTCCTCTCATTACATATTTGTCACCGGTTCTCCTCCTTAATCATCAATTACATTCCTATATACACTCACTGGCCTCTTTATTAGGTACACCTGTTCAAAATCTCGTTATCTCAAATAATCAGCCAGTCACATGGCAACATGTCAAAACTGCAATGCATTCAAGCACGAATGTGCAGCAGATACAGCTGCAGCAAGTGTGTGATGCTGTCATGTCAACATGGACCAAAATCTGAGGAAAGTTTTCAGCACTTTGTTGAATCTATGACACCAAGAATAAGGGCAACTCTGAAGGAACACGGTGTTAAACAGAGTACTAGCAAGCTGTACCTAATAAAGTGGCCTGTATGATTCAGTTTTCATGGAAAATATTCAAACACCTCCCCCGTTTAAAACAGAGTACCATTATAAGTGAAAAAACTAAACAAACTCTCTTTTACACGTTTTTGTCCCATTAAAGAGCAAACTTCAAGTTTCACGTCAAAAACACATCAAAGTAATATTCAGCTCAGGTCAGTTTTATTTATGCAACACAAATTCACAGCAACCACAAGTTTTAGCACATGTGACTCTGATCAGCAGTTAGCGTTTGGCTTTAAATACAAAGGCTGCTGGCGCTCCGATGTGCTTGACCTACATCAGGACTTTAGACTGAAACTAAAACTGTAAAAATGCATAACAAAGGTACCGGGCCACACATGCATTACACCTGCAGGAGCTGCTCAGTCATGGAAACTCAACCCCACCCCACTCTCATTGCCCACTCCTCAGTCTGTCTCACACTGAAAAGCCCTCTGGCTGTGTTGATCCTGCAGAAAAGATTAAGATTTAAAGGATCATTTAAAGAAGAAAAACCATCTCAGTCAGAGATGTCAGACCAGCTCACATAAGGCTCAAACTCTTTTCTTTTTTTTAAACAATAATCACAGCTGTTGCTAAAAATTGTGAGTGCTGTTAATCACCTGATGTGATCATATTATAGACATATTTCAGACTGCACAGAATGATACATTTGGAGGTGTTGTAAGAAAACAGTTGCCTGCTTGAGATCACAGTTAGTTGAATATTCCACAGGCGGCTGGTAGTGGTACTATAACTAAGTGGAAGCGAATCAGAGCAACTCAGCCACAAAACGGTACGACCACGTAATATCACGGAGTCAGCACTGAGCTGCATAATCTAGAGACGTTCAGTCGCTACAGACTTCCAAACTTCTTGTGACCTTAAGATTATTTCAAGAACAGTGTGTAGAGAGCTTTATTGATGAGTTTCCATGTTGACCATCAGATGCAGTGGTGTAAAGCATGACAGCACTGGACTCTAGAGCATTATGATGTGGGGTTGTTTTTCATCCACTGTGCTCGGCCTCTTAGTTCCAGTGAAAGGAACTCATAATGCTTCAGCACACCAAATATTGTGGACAATTTCACAATCCCAACTTGGTGGGAACAGTTTGGAGTTGGCTTCTTCCTGTTAACATGGGTACAATGCAAGGTCCATAAAGACATGGATGAGCTAGTTTGGTGTGAGTCCTGACCTCAAGACAACAGAACACCTTTAGGATGAATTAGAGCAGAGACTGTGAGCTATGTCTTCACGTCTAACAGTGTCTGTCCTCACAAATTAGCTTCTGGAAGAACAGTCAAAAATTCCCATAAACAATCTCCTTGTGAAAAGCCTTCGAGAAAAGTTGAATCTGTTATGGCTGCACAGGGTGGGCCGGCATCATATTAAACCCTATGGATAAGGAGTGGGATGTCACTCAAGTTCATATGTGATGGCAGAAAAGTAAATACTTTAGGCAATATAGTGTATTTTCTGTAAAGCAGTGGTTCTCAAACTGTGGTACACATACTACTGGTGATACGCGGGCTCCCTCTAGTGGTACGCGGGAAGTCTCCCCCCAAAATTTTAAGATTAAATAATATACCATGTTCTGATTGAGAGATTTCTAAACAATTAAACAGTTCTGCTATCACTTCCAACACAAATGTCAATAATGATGTTTTTAGGGTTACTGAAGTTGGGCTACCTGGTATATAATGATGTGCTAGCTAGCTACATGGCTATGGTTAGCATAATATAAACACATTAGCACAGTGAAGCTGGAGGATGAACACTAACCTTTTCGCATGTCGGGATGATATAAACAGACTAAACTTCAGTCAGAACAACTGAGATAATCAAGGTTAGTCATTAATATACTGCTGCATGGAGTGGACTGTAGTTACATCATATGGTTTTAAAAACTGAGCTTTAAAATGAATAATGGTAATAAAAACAGAGAGAGACCGACAGTGATCACTGCCTTGTTTCAGGGGCTTGTTCAGATTAAATAAAACAAGATACAGAAGCATTAAAACATGTTAAAAACACAATAGCCTTAATATACACAGAGTAGTTTGGACCCAGAAGCAGGATTCATCAGGTCATCATTCAAAGATTGGATATCCCACCTGCTGTGAATGTTTTAATGCAGAACATTTGTTATACTTAAATCTGATTTTATTGTCACTTGTCACATCCTGTTTATGACAGTTAAAATAAATAACATTCATATAAGAAATAAGATTGTCTTGTGTAAACTGTACATGGTGTTAAATACGCCCATACTACTGCACTTTAATGTCAGTCATAATGGTGGTACTTTAAGGGCGACTGTGGCTCAGGGGGTTGGGAAGCGTATCTGTAACCGGAAGGTCGCCGGTTCGATCCCTGGGCTCTCTGTCCTGGTCGTTGTGTCCTTGGGCAAGACACTTTACCCTACTGGTGTTGGCCAGAGGGGCTGATGGTGCGAAATGGCAGCCTCACTTCTGTCAGTCTGCCCCAGGGCAGCTGTACCTTCAACCGTAGCTTGCCTCCACCAGTGTGTGAATGAATAGTGGCATTGTAAAGCGCTTTGGGTTCCTTGAAAAGCACTATATAAATCCAATCCATTATTATTAAGAGCCATAAATTTGGTTAGGTGGTACTAACTGTGAAAAGTTTGAGAACTGTAAACGTACTTAAAGTAAAGCAGATGCTCAGAGTAGCAAACGTGGGCCTGTCACAGTTGTGAAAAACAGTTTGTTGATCTTGAAATCATTGCTTCCTTTTTTGTTTAGCTTTTTTGTTTACACAGCATTCCACATTTTACAAAATTTGGGTTGTAGTTGACCTTTGACCTCTAGGATAAAAACCCAATAATACATACAATTTCATTGCATACAGTTTGTCTATAGTCAGAATTAGTCAAAGCAACCTATAAAATGAAACACCACAAATAATTAGTTCATCCTTGTGTCCATGTTTGTCACATCCTAATGGGAGAACAGTTTGAGGACAGAAAAAAACACCCCAGCACAAAAAGCACATGACAGTCAATACACCACAGAAACACAAGACAAGCAACAGGGGTGGGTAAGTGTAAGAGAGAGCTGGTGTAGACAGCACATCCGGTCCTGCAGCATGTCTGCACTGGTCCAGTCGACCCGCCATCTGCCCCGGGAGGGGACAAGCATCGGAGGCGTTTGAAAAGGGAGGGGGGGTGAGTGTGTATCAGTGTGTGTGTGTGTGTGTGTGTGTGTGTGTGTGTCCTGAGTTAGCTGACAGAGTGTCCTTCGCACAGCCAGGCGAAGTAAACAGTGATCAAATCCATAATTCCTCTTTTAGGTTTTAGAG
>NW_005187704.1:297498-300844 GCF_000239375.1 Pundamilia nyererei | reverse complement strand
ACAAGCATCGGAGGCGTTTGAAAAGGGAGGGGGGGTGAGTGTGTGTGTGTGTGTGTGTGTGTGTGTGTGTGTGTGTGTGTGTGTGTCCTGAGTTTAGCTGAGAGAGTGTCCTTCGCCCAGTCAGGGACCAGTTGATCAAATCCATAATTCCTCTTTTAGGTTTTAGAGAACAGACTGTGAGAGTGTTGAGTAGTAGAGTAGTGAGCAGATTAATGCTTTAGCTTGGACAAGCAAATACACTGAGCAAAGATGAAAGTTCATCAAACTTCTGTCATATTAGATATTGTTTATTGCAATAAATTCACACTAATTATCTTCAAACTACCAGCAGAGATCCCAGAGAGCTGAAGTTAAGCTTGTTTGCTGTGGTCACAGGCTGACTTTTGCGTGTTTCAGACCAGTGATGATCTCAGTAACTTCAGTACAGTTGTGGTCAGAAGTCATGTGCATGAACATCATGGTTGTTGAACCGTTCTTTTTCCAGAGTGATTTTACACCTTCAAATATTAACATACATCCACTTAAATCTTTTATTAGTGGTGCTGAAGGTTCTTCAGCGTCTTTCAACTACACAAGTGTGTTATCCTCCACAGTGAAGCATTCAGTCAAATCTGTGACTTTGATCCAGAGTAATCATACAGATTTTTCTGCAGGATTGAGACACTCAGAGGGGAGTACTGTGTGAGGCAGACTGGGAAATGACTCAATTTATCAAACAAGAGACAAAGAAGCAATTAACACATCAAGCACCTGCTGCAGCATCGATGAATAACTCCAGCAGAAATACATCAGCCACTCCATAAAGTGTCTTTGTAAACATGAAGAGCTGCTGAACCTCTGCATACTTTACCTGCTTAAATACTGTTAATATTACTGAAGAGAGGTGCACTGATTTCAGATGTTTCCATTAAAAGTCATAATATTAGAGTCCCAATTTGGTTAAAACATTAAATGTCAGTGTTAACATGTATATCAGTATACATGTATATCTGTATATCTGTGTGTAATTCCCATTTCATTCAGCACGTCTTCCAGCTCTGTTGCACACACTGAAACACTGACTCCTCTTTCTTTATTTTTTGTTTGCTTTGTTGTCCATTTTCTGTTTTCAGTGCTTTGAGTTTTCTGTGTAACCTACATGAAATCCAGTCATGTTTTCAGAAATGCTCGATAAAAAACAACAGGTGATTTTAATTCTATCCAACTGAGACGGAGCTTGTAGCTAGAGGTCCCTCTATGGCTGCGAGGGTTATCTGCATCTGTACAGTCGGCAGCCCTTCAGCAGATGATGTGAATAAATGTCAGTGAGTTAAGATGAATGACGGTGCTTTGACAATGTTCCCCAGTTTGACAAATTAGACAAAATGTGAGGATGAAATTCCTGCTGACCAGGACCTAGGATCAAAGCACTGTGTCAACTGTGAAGTAGACAATAAAAGAACTTATCAAATGCCACAATTAGGACATCAGGAAGTTACTGGGATCCTGCTGAATGCCAACGACAGAAATGCTTCAGGCTCCTTATGAGGCTGCTTTTTAAAGCTAGAATAGTTGCTGGAGTTTGAACCTTTTCATTCTCTACCTGCAGTGTTTTCATGTTTTCATTCTCCCGCTTCAGGACTCTGTCTTGTCTTTAAGAGCTCTCCTGTTTCCTCTCTTCTCTTTACCCTCACCCTGACATTGCCTCTGAGCTCATGCTGCTGGAGCTGTCTTCCTGTTAAAAGAGGTTTCTTTCTTCTGCATTTCACTGTTCACTGTTAGGACTATTTACAGGTGTTGATTTTACTAACAAGTGTAAATTAAAATCTTTTAGAGTGTGTAAGTGGGTGGATTATTGTATGGCATTTAATAAATTGACAGGGCTACAATAAAAACAACCTTGAGTTCAACCTGTGTTTGTGCAAGTGAATCAAATTACAAGATGAGACTTTGTTTTGTTTTTCAAATTTCAAATGTCCCTTTGTTCTAAACTGGTCAGGTTTATGAATATTTTCCATTAATACTGAAATATACACTCACTGCTCACTCTCTGTGACTCAGGTATAACAAGGTGATTTAACATTCCTCTTATTCTTTGGTCCATGTTGTTGCGGCAGCATCACATACATTACTGCAGATTTATCAGCTGCACATTCATGATATATATTTCCTGCTCCACCACATCTCAAAGATGCTCTATTGAACTGAGATGTGATGACTGTGGAGGCCATTTGAGTACAGTGAACAAACTTTCATGTCCCAGAAACCAGTTTAAGATCATTTGAGTTTTATGGCAAGGTGTGTTATCCTGCTGAAAGCAGTCATTACAAGGTCATAAAGGGATGGACATGATAGGCTGTGGTGTTTAGATGATGCTCAGTTGGTGCTAAGAGGCCCAAAGTGATTGGGGTACAAAGGTCAAACAGGGCTGTGATGGCCCTGGTTTTCCTGAGATAGGAGGAGCTAGTGATTGCCTCCGGGGGTGGCAGAGGGCAGCCCATGATTTTTTGGGCAGTGGTAATTACCCTCTGTGCAGCCTTCCTGTTCTCAGTTGTGAAAAAATCTCTTTTGAGCAGAAATTCTGCTCATTCACCTCTTTTCAGCAGAATTTTCACCTCTTTACAGCAGAAATTCTGCTGATTCACCTCTTTTCTGCAAAGTTTTCAGCCTTTTCACCTCTTATCAGCACAATTCTCACCAGCTCCTGCTCATTTCAGCAGAATTGTCAGTCTCTCCACCTTTTCTTTATGAGAATAAGTTTGGCTCAGTGAGATGAGCTGCCTTGAGACCAGGAGGGCCAGGTTCGAATCCTGCTCATGGCAAAAAAAAATTTCACCACTTTTCAGCAAAAATTTCTCCGTCTTTACCCCTTTCAGTAGAATTTTTGGCTTTTCACCACTTTTCAGCAAAATTTTTTTGCTTCTTCACCTGTTTTCCGCAGAATTTTCAGTTTCTTCACCACCATATAACTTTTTGCAAGTTTTAAACTTTTTCAGCTTTTTCAGCAGGCAACTTCAGCATTAAGGCATCCACACAGCATTTTTGCAGGAAATGCAAATTTTTCTAGTTGAGCATTGCGTAGCACATCCGAGATACTGTTTTACTTTTGTCTTTCAGGGTCATGCTTCACATGAAATCCAAAATAGGTCTAGCTTGCGATGCGCTCAGTGGATCTGCACTCGACAGTGCAGCCTAGGTGGAGTAATCGAACACAGATCCACCGACCACTGAACACAGACAGCATCGTCAGAAGAAAAGTTGATAAAATAAATAAAAAATTTTGTATTGTTCGATACATATGCGTACTGCACTGTATCGAACGGTTCAATATCGATACGAGTATCGTTGCACCCCTAATATATATATA
>NW_005187704.1:294780-296001 GCF_000239375.1 Pundamilia nyererei | reverse complement strand
CTCTCACAGTTGAAGTGTACCTCTGGTGCAAATTACTGACCTCTGTCATCATTTTAAGTGGGGGAACTTGCACAATCGGTGGCTGACTAAATACTTTTCTGCCCCACTGTATATATATAATATTAAGCTTTCCCTAGCTAGGGATGGCTTAGTTGGGGCAGGCAGGCATAGCTCAGTAGGTAGAGTAGTCGCCGCATGGTCGGGTGATCGAATCCACCATACGGCTACCCAGAGGTACCCCTGAGCAAGATTAGTGGCTACCCACTGCTTCACTGAGTGAATGGGTCAAATGCAGAGAGAGTAATTTCCCCATGAGCATCAATGAAGTATTCATTATTATATATATAATACACTTTTTTGGTGTTTCTGATCGATATCATATTAGGGTTGTCAAAATATGAAACTGCAGTTTTTATTTAACACAAATAAAGATTATTTCGATGTCTACTTAATGAGGTTACTAATATTGGGTGATTTTATTTAGATGGTAGCGATTATGTTTATAATATTTTTATTATAAATGTGGTAATACACACAGACACACATTTATGCTGTTTAATGAAGATATTCATAATATAGACAATATATCTGAAGCCATTTGCAATTTCAATAATGAAATTATTTAAAAAAAATCTTTAGTGTCATTTTCCTCATGGAGCAGGAAGCAGGCTAACAGACTTACAATCAGCATTGCAGGAGTAAACACTGAGCAGCAGTCCCACTGTGAAGCTGAGACTCTTCATGTTTACTTCACTGTAGATCTGATGATGTCTGAGGTGATCTGTCCTCATCACCCACAGCTTAAAGCTCTGTATGTTCTTATCTGCAGGTTTAACTGTGAGAAAACTGCAGCACTGACCAAACTGTGCTTGTAAGCTTCAATAACAGGAAGATTCAGGGACTCACCACAGCTCTGATCCTCTGATAAAACAAGCTGAAACAAACCGCTCAGTGTTCGGTGACGTCTTTGCACTGCAGACTTTCAGATCAAGTCAAGCTGC
Organism: Pundamilia nyererei; assembly: GCF_000239375.1. Taxonomy (NCBI): domain Eukaryota; kingdom Metazoa; phylum Chordata; class Actinopteri; order Cichliformes; family Cichlidae; genus Pundamilia; species Pundamilia nyererei. The sequence goes on along the minus strand of NW_005187704.1, from coordinate 295,000 downwards.
AAATATCCAGATTTACTAATGTTTTAATACATATTATTCAGTCCTCCTGAAAAAAATAACTCCCCCCAGACTGAGCTCCAACAGGGAGATCAGTTTGAGAACAGAAAAAAAAACACCTCTGCACATAGCACATGAAAAAACTCTTAATGCACCAAAGAAACACACGACAAGCAACAGGGGTGGGTAAAGGGTGAGAGACAGCCCAATTAGACAGTACATG
>NW_005187704.1:288288-294651 GCF_000239375.1 Pundamilia nyererei | reverse complement strand
TGTATGTGTGTGCGTGTCCAGAGTTCAGCTGAGACAGTGTCATTTGCCCTGCCAGGCTAAGTAAACAGTCTTCCAGCCAACCCAGGTGGCCTTGCATGGAATGGGAAGGAACAGACTAAACACAGTCGTTATCAGAGTGTTGTTGTTCAGCTCCAGCCTTGAGACTGCAGGTGGCACCAAAGGGATATCCACATGAAGTGATGGTGGTTTTTACTTTAGTGCGAACAGCTCATATGAATTTCAAAGCAGTTCTACAGTCCAACACTGGTCTCTCAATCTCCCGTTGGAGAGCCGCGAGCTTCGCCATACTTGCATTCTGTGATGTTGTCATTTCTTGTGCTCAAGGAGCCGATTCTGAGAACTCACGGCAGTGTGCCTCCCCGAGATGTCATCCGATTTGCGCCCAGAGATGTTATTCTGAGCTAGCCCTTCCGAGATGTATCCAGTCTGCAGTCAGAGATCATATTCTGAGTATTCACAGCAGCCGTAGCCTCTCCAAGATCTTATCCGTGCTGACTCAATGAGCCCATTTTGAGAAACTCACGCCTCTCCCATCGTTCCAATCGCAGCAGGCAGCCTTGTGGGGGTTTGAACAGCCGGTTCTGCTTTCTTAATTCTTCGATAAGTCAGGGTCAAGCCAGCTCCGATCAGCCAGAACCCTGTTACCATGGTTCCGAATAGGTAGATATCTTCAGCACTCAGGCTCAACCAAGCCCAAACTTCTCGTTGAGAAAGGGGTGTCAATTGCATTTAGGGACCAGTTGAGTACTTCCGCTCCTGGCCGCCACCCAACTCACATTGCACCCGACCGCTACAGTGCCTCCTGCGGGTGGTGGGCCTGCAGGAAGATGGACCCATGTCCCTTTTTCGGGCTGTGCCCGGCCTCTTTATTAGGTTAGCCACTGCTCCTCCACATCGAAAGGAGCCAGTTGAGGTGGTTCGGGCATCTGAACAAGGATGCCCCTGTGGTGGCTACCGCGGTCCACGTTCGTACTGTTTTTACAGATGGTTTTTGTCTTTGAATTAGAGGTTTATAAGCAGGGATCAGGGACAGAGAGAGATGGTCAGAGAGTCCGAGATGAGCTGTTTATTAATTGAGCGCTGGAGTAGCTCCATGGCTGACTTAGCATTAGCTTGCGGCGGAACATAAACTGCTATTATTGTGACCGCTGTGAGCTCTCTCGGCAAGTAGAAGGGTCTACACTGAACTATCATGTACTCTATGTCTGGGCAGCAGTGGACGACTTTAACTGTGGTGTTGGTACACCAGTTATTGTTCACATACACTAGCAGAAGAGGTTAAAACTTCTGAAATACTTTCTGCAGCTTTATGGAGTGACTCATTCTTTCATTCATCTGTGTCACGATAGATTTTCATGTGTTAATCACAACAGTGGTTTCATTTTCTCTCTCCTGTTTGTCAGATGCCCACTCCTTAGTCTTTCTCACACAGAAAAGCCCTCTGGATGTTTGATCCTGCAGAAAAGATTAAGATTAAAGGATCATTTAAAGAAGAAAAACCATCTCAGTCAGACCAGCTCACACAAGGCTCCAGTTCTTTTCTTTTTAACCTTGCATAGTGGTGTTAAGTCAGTCAACTCTTGTCAGCTTTTACCAGTCCAGTCAGTTCCTAATTTTTCATTCATTACTGATAGTAGAATCTCCTGTCACATTAGGTTTCCACCGTCAGCATAATGGCACCATTTCAAAAAGAAAAAGAAGAATTTAGACTGGATTACCTTAATTTAATTTTGAAAAAAATTCACTTTGTGACCGTTCCCAACAACATGTTGTGTAGCGCTTTCTGTTCAAATCGTTCAGATCTGCTTAAATGACAGAGATGTTATTTCACTGCAGGGCAACCTGCAAGTGGCGAATAAAGCTTTGATTGATTGATTGATTAACAGTGCATATTACGTAATGTATTTGTTAAACACCGAGTGGTTTGTTTGAGCGTTTTATCAGATATATTGAGTCCCCGAAACTTCCTGTTGTCTCATGGTACAGAAAAACCCCAATCTATTAACCGCCTTTAGGGTTGTTGATCATTTTTCCACTTTCTTAGAATTCGTTTCAATATGCAGATGAGAACGAGACTTAAAGCAGGGTGATCGGACCGATCATTCAGACATCTTCTGAAACATCAGGATCATCAGGTCTACAGTGAAGTCAGCATGAAGACTCTCAGCCTGACAGTGGGACTGCTGCTCATGCTGTTCCCCGTTTACCACAGCGATGCCTGTAAGTCTGCTACTTGTACTTGTGTTAGATCAGTTTTTGAATTTCTGTCTTTCTCTTCATTCAGACACAGAGTGAGACAGAGCGAGGACATCAAACTCATATAAGTTCATGGCCATGAAGACCAGTGTTGATCTCAAGTGGGCTGGAAGTTCTTACCTGTCATTTTCTCACTCTTCAAAGTCAGATTGAATCCTTGCAGAAAAAGTGTGGTCACATGTCCAGCATGTCCTTTATTGAGACAGATTTTTTTTCTCCTTAAATTTGTTTTTCTATTTTCTGTCTATTTCTCTTTTATTTCTTTGCTTAATAATCTTGGTCCAAGAAATAAAATAGGAGCCTTTAAACTGTATCTTTCATCAAGATAAAACAAATTGTATTTAGTTGCCTGAAGGAGCATTAACCTTAATTATATCTGGTATGTTGGAGAAGTCATTAGAAGCAGACGCAGCACTGAGTAATCCCTGTTTTTCTGTTACAGCTAAGAAAGTGAATACTCCTGACTCTTGCTGTTTTCGCTTCTTTGACAAACGGATCCCAAAGGCGAACATCGTGTCCATCGTGAAAACTCACAGACAATGCCCCACACCAGCATTTGTGTAAGTTTGTCTTTCACTGTCTCTTTGATACAATCACTAATGTTTGCCTAGTAAGTCATTTATGATCGTCCACACTGAAGGTGTAACTCTTTTATTAACAGTAAAAGCTGTAAAAATAAGAGCAAAATAATGATACTGATTTTTCTACAGGATCAAGACACCCAGAGGGCTTTTCTGTGTGAAACAGACTGCGGAGTGGGCAATGGAACAATTTGTGAAACAAGAGAGAGAGTACATTCCCCCTGTACCTCAAGAGCCAACTGGGCGTCCCAGCTCTCTTAACACAGAGGGGAGTCACCATGAATCAAAGTTAAGTAATAATAAAGGATCAACAGTGACTGAAGAACATCAAGACAAACTAACAAGTTTTTGTTAGATCTGCTTGAAATGACAGGATGTGTGCTGTAAAACACACAGACAATCTAAAGTATAGTGATTACTCATCACACAAACATTTAAATAGAAATTAAAATTTTAAACAATTTATTTTCTTGTCATTGATAAGTGATCGCAGCTTTACTGTTTGTTTTTATTGCTCTATAAAACTCTGAAATCATCCAGAAATGCTGCAAATATTTGACTTATTAAAATATCATGTGTTTTCTGACTGTATAAAAAGAAGTGCACTCATTGGGACTTATAGCACAACTTTTCAACTGTAATATTAACCACGGGTCACTGAGCAGCCTCCAGTATGTACACAATATATATGCATTACCATCATAAACAAATCCATACAGGTAGTATGCCATATGATGAAGACGTAAGCTTTGTGTCCTTTGCTATAAATGCAGTCTGAAAAACTAAAACATTTAAGAAAACAACAAGGGAATTAAAGAGTCTTTCTTCAGGTGTACATAGAGCATTATTAATACAATCATTATAATATGAAAAAGAAACAAGTCTGGAAATTTTTCAATTCAGAATTTTTATCAGTGAATTTGTAGCAATGAGCAGCAGAAAGCTGTCTGGACACTTTAACTCTGAAGGTTTGAAATCCAAAATGGAAAAAGTAGCTCATGCTATAAGGTGTAAACAGATTTTAGGTTTCCTGTCACAAATGTGGGCACGTCTAACATTCAGACCGATGAACACACTCAGAGAGCAACTGTGAGTTCAGCATATTTCCCGAGGAAACTTTGGCATGCAGCCTGGAGCAGCCAGGGACCTGTTTGTCTCTGAGATACAGACAAGTAAACCCAACTGTTTAATAAATGGATCAGTGGTACCAGCAGTCTGCATGCCTACATGATTTATTGTGGGCCGATCTGACAGTTCTCAATGAGATGGTTTTTCTTCGGCCCCCCCGTTTCAGCACATCCTATTCCTCCTTTACTGCCTCTTTAATACAAAAACTAATGCAGTGGTGTCCAAACCCAGGCCTGAAGGGCCGGTATCCTGCAGGTTTTAGATGTGTCCTTGATCCAAAACAGCTGATTTAAATGGCTAAATTACCTTCTCAACATGTCTTGAAGTTCTCCAGAGGCCTGGTAATGACCTAATCATTTGATTCAGGTGCGCTGACCCAGGGTGAAATTTAAAACCTGCAGGACACTGGCCATTGAAGCCTGGAGTTGGCCAAGCCTGCACTGTTTGCCACAGTAATGTGTTATCCTCCACAGTGAAGCTGTAACTCCTCTATTAACAGAAAAATATGTGAATGAAGTCAGGATATTTATTTTATTTTTTGCACCAATTTCATTTTTTGAGTTTACAATCATAATATCAGTTTGATAACTTGGGTATAATGTTGAATGAAAAATTTCAGTAGTAATCCATCCATTCATTCTCTTCTGTTTATCTATTCAGTGCTGGGGGGGAGGGGCTGCCTTTAGTTATTATGGACAAAAGTATTGGGACATACTGGTCCTCTATGGTAAATACTTCAAAAGAAATCCATACACACGATTAGAGTTCTAGCATAACTTTTTCAACTTTAATTTTAACCATGTACAGTTAGAGACAGAACACATGAGGAAACAAAGAGAAGCAGAAAACTGTTTGTATATGTAAATATATATAAAGAAAATATTACAAAACATAAGAAGAAAAAAGTATCTAACATGTTGTTATTGGATGGGTGAGTTGTTCCCAAGCATTTTAAAGTAAAATTCCATCACTTTCTTGAACTTGTAGGACCAGAGAATTAAACAGAAGGGCCCTGAGAAGGCGCGCTCATTGGCAAAGATGCAAACAGTTTATATGCGATCATATAGATGTATGGAAATGTTTCTAGGGCGAGTTTTACGCTCCAAGTTCTGTTCTAAGTACAAATTGTGGTTCATTCCAGACATATATTTATATATAAAAAAGAATAACCAAATACAAACAAAGAGGAAAAAAGAGCCACCGAGCAGCCTCCAGTATGTACACAATATATATGCATTACCATCATAAACAAATTCATATGGTAATATGAAATATGCTTAAGTGTAAGCTTCGTCCCTTTTGCTCTAAATGCAGTTGGAGAAACTACCATATTTTTCGGACCAAAAGGTGAACTGTCGACGAACGGTAAGGCGCACCGGATTATAAGGCGCTTCTTCTCCTGACTGAAGTTTGGTCTGTTTACAGCATCCTGCCATGCCATTGCATTTATTCCTAACCATCGGGAACCCTCAAGTTAACTTATCGAGTGGAAAAAAGTTAACGTTCATCCTCCAGCTTCACTGTTTATGTTACGCTAACATAGCTCACTAGCAATCACGTAGCACATCATTATATACCAGCTAGTCCAACTTCAGTAACCCTACAAACGTCACTGCTGTTTAGTTTTCTCTTTGTTTATGTTGGGAGTGTAAGCAGAGCTGTAGGTTTTAATTTCCTCAGAAATCTCTCAGTCAGAACATGGTTCCTGCTAACATCTAACTACGGTAAATTTAATAAATTGTTTTCATGGATGCCTGGATGCTAAACTTAATTGTTACACGTGGTAAAGCAACAAAGCTGATCATTAATTTATTAAAGATGAAATAATTTAGGCTGTTTTAACTCAGTGATCTCGCAGTGTTCCTTTGACTTTGGGACCTGAAGCGGACGGAGTTTAGGACCCAGATTACTCTGCGAGGCTCCTGACTATGGTAGCTGTAATGCTCTGACAATCCATTAAAGGTGCGGGTTCCTAGCTTACCAAAGTCATACTAAAACATATTTTGACAGATATTTGAGCGCCGTCTACCACATAAAATTAGCTTGAGGTCAGTGAGCACAACTAGAATTCACCGGATTATAAGGTGCATTGTCGATTTTTGATAAAAATTAAAGGATTTTAAGTGTGCCTTATAGTGCGAAAAATACGGTAATCTAAATGTAGATGACCACGGCAATACCGACGACATGAACATGCTTTGCAGCATACTTTATTTTATTACTTCTCAAACGCATGGTTGCTGTTACAAAGACACAGCTGCAGCTCTCCTGCTGCCAGATCAACATACCAACAACGCCAATCACAGGAACCAGTACAGATTTTAAGTGGACGGGGAATGACTGCGGATGCCGTGCAGGTGTCCACCCTCCCTGCACG
>NW_005187704.1:271951-288245 GCF_000239375.1 Pundamilia nyererei | reverse complement strand
AGAGTATTAATATAATCGTCATATGAAAATAAAACATGACAACTCTGGGAAAGCTCCTGAACATGTCATCTATATAACCTGTTTAACAGAGGGCTGGCGTTTTGTTGCGTGCACAAGCTGTTTGGAACATATACATATATAATAATCTAAAATAAAGCCAAACACAAAGTTTTGGCTGTTTTTGGCAAACGTCTTCATAAAAGGAAGGTGAAAGGAAGATTTCAGCTTTCTGATGAGTCGTCCCTTTGGTGGTTGGACCCAAAAGGAAAAATGTCACAGAATCGTGAACATCAGGGTTTCGGGTCTAAGACAACATCCATCACTCACGTTACAATATAAAACATCTTTATTAGCACTGTAACCTGTAAAGTTTTCAGACACCGATCAGGCTTTTTGCATATTGTCGTTTATTCAAAAATAGTTAACACACACTGCAATGACGATATCTTGGCTGCTGTGACACACATGACTTCCTCCCCTCCAGACTGCAAGCTTTAGATCCGAGCACGTCCTCAGACAAAACATTTAGTAAAGAAACTCCTGCAGCACGATCCAATCTGAAGGCCCGGTCCAGCCAACAGCCACAAATCTGGCAAATCTTTCAAAATAAATCTCTGTATTTGTACCTGGACACTAAAATTTTGAAGGTACAGAGTCCAAAATAGAGAGTAGTTTTTGCTAGGAAGCTGTTAACAGATATTTAAGTTTTCTGTCACAAAGGAGAGCGGCCTTTATGTTTGTAGGTCACTGAATATATAATAACACTGCTAAATGACCTCAAAATGACTTTTTTTTTGGGTGACTTAAAAGAAAACAAGAAGTATTAAAAGATGCATTTGGAACAGGAGAAAAGTGTATTTACTAATAAAGCTATTCAAAGTACAGGAGGCAAATTTTAATAGATTAGTTTTAATTTGTAATTTCTATATTACTCAGATGCATTTGCTCATGTTAAAAATGTGTTTTGCTTGTTTTGTGTGTCTGACGAGATAAAGTTCTTTAACTTAAAACATGTAATTGCTAACACGTGAACGAGCTCTGGAATGTAAACCAACTCTGCATCCTTTTATTTTTACTTAAAAGCTAAAAAACTACACTTTTATTCTAAGATTTTTTTTAATTGGACAAAGTAATTTTATTGCAGGGCTGAATTTGCTAATGAGAAAAGTCTGAGAAGCACTTTTACTAAAATATTATTTAAAACATGTATTTAGTGATGGGAGATGTGTTGTGATCACGCTCCATTTCAAACAGCTACTAATTTTAACAGGTACCTAACAATCACAGTTCACCTTCACACTGTCTTTACTGAATGGCACACGGGAACGAGCCAGTATTTTAGTAAAATGCTGCCGGGACGTTTTCAGGCAGTCAAGCATGTTAGCTTGAACGCTATGCTAGCGTGACCAGTTTAGTTTTTGGCAGTTTGCGGTGAGACCGGGCCTCCGCTCCACCTGACCTCTCTCCTCAGACCCAGAATCATTCAGTTGCCTTCCCTCACGTACACTTTACCTTCTCCTCACAGCTTTAGTGTGCACACGCCTGTTAAATCTTTAGAACAGTAAAAGAAAGAGTTGGTATATCTGCAGATCTATGAATACTTAGCGAACATACAACTACTACTTGTGAACGATGGCTATGCATGGTCCCTGCCATGTGTTAACGCTGCACTGAAAACTCAGAGGAACTCAAACTTCTCCTTGTCAGGAAATATAGGAAAATAGAATTTCACAAACACATGCATTCCCCATGGAAACAGACAGGTTTTAAGAGATACAGTAAAACCCTGCAGAGAGACGAGCGTGTGAGCTGTTTTGTGTGTGTGTGTGTGTGTGTGTGTGTGTGTGTGTGTGTGTGTGTGTGTGTGTGTGTGTGTGTGTGTGTGTGTAAATGGCTTCCACAGAGAGTTGTTATGCCATGTGTTATGTTCTGTTGTGTGTTCTGAGGACCACGTTACAATGTGAACTTCAGACAGGATCAAAGGAAACAAGTTTGGAGCGAGCAGTCGCGTCTCTCTTCAGAAGATCTTTCCTTTCTTCTTGTTCTTCTCCATCGTCCTGTGAGCAGAGAATGAGAACACGAGATCAAGTCAACAGAAACAAAAACGCAAGTTTCAGACTTTATTAGTGAAATGTGGATATATGCCATATTTAATTATTATTTCTCTCCATTTTCCATTTTGTTTGATTTTTATTTTAAATGTCTGAATAATGAAGAGGCCTAAAACTAGTAAAACTAACTCCACATTTGTTCTAATGAATTTGTCTGTGTCCAGCATTAAAAAAAATTTAAAGCCTCAATACTTTTATATAACACTGAACTAAAAAACTTGAGCTTTAAAGTTCAAGTGCTGCTTTTTTCGAGTAAGAATCCATAAATTAAATAAGCAAGATTTCAAGTGTGGTTCAATAATCAAATACACAATCTGTAATGTTGCAAGACCAGACCACATGATCTGTGATCGCTGGACTAAAAAGACGTGGCTCAGAGCGTTAACCTTCGGTGACAGTGTCAGGTCAGATGTGAGTGTTACTCACTTGGATGCGTCCAGCTTCTGCTGCTCGAGGATTCTCTGCTGAGCCTCCCAGTTGGCCTTCTCCTCCTCAAACACTCGCCTCTTCTCCTCCAGCTCTTTGTACTGCGCCTCCAGGTTCCTCTTCATCTGTTCGTGGCGTCGCTCCAGCTGAAGGTCGAAACATTTGACAGAGACGGGAAAGGAAAATGAGCGACGGTGGCTTCTAAAGCTCCAGGATGGAAAGAGTCGATCACAGCTGTCACAGGAGGCTCAAGTAAAAGATCCAAGTGAGCTGCAGAGCACTGAGCTCTCAGCACTAGTGTAGTAAACACCCCGGTAATAACAATTTACAACGGTCAGCTAATCACAATCAAGAATGCTAATTGGTCATGTTATAAATAAAAATATAAACCTACTAGAAAGTTTTAAGAATACAAGTAATAATAATAATATTACAATTATGTAGTTATGTGTACATGGTTTCTCAAACTAACCTCAGCCTCTGAGTCCTTCAGTTTCTGCTTCTTCTCCTTAACCTTCATCTCAAACACCTGTTCCATTTCTGCCTCCATCTTCTTCATTTTCATCACATGCTCCCTGCGCTCCTCCTCCATCTGAGCCAGGGGACTCCTGCAGAAACAGAAAGAGGTTAGAGGCTTGATGTTGTTTAATGTTGTTCCTCAGCCCTTAGAGCGGTAAACTCCTCCACTCGCAGAGAAGCTGCTGCACTTCTGTGCATGACTAATGAATTTTTATGAAACAAAGAGCAAAGACAAATGAAGCCAATTTAGTTTCTCTTGAGTTGTTAGCCTGAGACTCTTTTTATGCTGGAGTAATAATGAGAAAAGGTAAAGATATTTCTTTCTGTTCCTATCATATACAGAATTACTGTGACAACAGCTGCTTCCACATCTGTAGCAGTTTGCTCTGTGCCCTTACCAGTGTTGGGTAAGTTACTTTAAATTAGTAACTTAGTTACATTACTAGTTACTTCTATCAAAAGTAACTCAGTTAATTCAAGTTACTTGTTACTTTCAAAGTAACTAGTTACTAGGGAAAGTAACTTTGGTTTTACTCAGAATTCTCTTGTTAATGTGTTGCTTCCATAACTTTGCCAGTCTTCTAGCTTGCTTACTTGCCACAAGTGCACTGTGCCACCTACCAATAGCAAGGAAAAGATAATGTGCATATTTCCACGAGGCAAATCCCTCGCCTGACCGCCATGATTCTAGCCTACGTCACAGCGTCATGTGCGCTTTTTACATCTAACACAAAAACTGCAGTCGTGGTGCTTTCGATTGTACTCAGAACTCGGAAATTCTGCCTTCTGAGTAGGAAGATGTAGGTAACACCAGACTGCAGATGAGCTGCATACAGGGCTGGACTGGGACAGAAAAAAAAAAAAAAAATCTGCGTGTGGGTTTTTTGTGTGGACCGTGCCACCATTATAGTAAAAATCATAAAGCCTTTGAATGAAAATAAACGCTGTTGTGACAGTGATGTTCACTGTTCTGATGGTATATATGTATCAATCTATCAATCATTTGTTGTAAGACTCAGATAATTATTTTTTAAAAGCGAGACATTTTAAATGAGAATAAGAAAGAAAAGTATTTCTTTGTGCCCCCCTCTCCCTGTTAATGCCCTACATGCCCCCCTGGCAACACTTTGCTAGACCCGCCCCTGCACAGTTACCAGCTGTCAGCTACATAAAAAAGGATCCTGGTGTTATTTGTCTCTCAGAAACAGTTCATAACTTCCCTTCAACTCATTCATGTCACCTAAAAGGTAAACCTGTTTCTCCATCACCTGTTCAGCTCTGATGAACAGCTGTATAGAAACTCCGTCATGGTAGCTAGTACGCAGTACAAAAAAGTCAGCATAACGAAAATAAACTCCACCTTAACTTGGTTTATATCTGACCCATATAGACTGCAGGTCATAACTTTTTTACCTGAAGTTCAGTTCACCTGACACTCTGGTCTCTCCTCCACTTGCTAATGTTACTGAATCTGTGGAAGCTCTGCGATAGCCACCAATCTAAATCCCAGTAACAACGTGTTCCTGATTTTGGCATAATAACTAGTTACCGTGCTGGTTACCACAATAATAACGTAGTTACTGTAACGCGTTACTTAATAAAGCGTTAGTCCCAACACTGGCCCTTACAGACTGATGGTCTATTTCTGGCTGGGCCTTACTTGGTGAGCTGTCCCTTGGTCTTGGAGGTGTCCACACCGTTACACGTGACAGCAGCAAGTTTCTTACTGCGGTAGTTCTCGTAGTGGACATTGTTGGTGACGTCCTTCAGATCCTGCATATGGGTCCTATGGAAGGGGGAGAAAAGAAGAAGAGACGTCTTAAATATAAAGAGATCAAACTGAAAAAACTTTTTCACAGGACTATATCATCCTGTGCTTTGAACCACTATAGCATTCTGTTGTAGATTTGCTGCTGTACTTGGGATCATTTCCTGATATATGACTCAATTTAGGCCAAGCTTCAGCTGTCAGGCAGACTCTGGAACACTTTGGTATACAAATCATCGACAACTCGATGAAGCCCAAATCATCAGCCCTCCACCACCGTGCTGACGGTTGTATGAGGCGTTTGGGCCGACACACCGTTTGGTTTTTGCTAAAGGTGTCGCTGTGAATTATACAGAAGTCTAAGCCGTACTGCCACGCTCTTTCTAGAGCAAAAAGGTTGTCTCCTGACAACCCTTAGACACAAATCGTACTTGTTCGGTCTTTTCCCCAATTGTACTGTAATGAACTTTAACGTTTAACTTTCTAACTGAGGCCTGTATATTGAGATGGCACTCCTGTTTCTCTAGTTTCTCCGAGTATTGCACAGTCTGAGCTTGGGCTGAATTTGCTGGGACGTCGACTCGCGAGAAGACTGTGGCATTATTCAGTACACGCGAATTCTCAAGACCAGCAACCTACCAAAACTTCTGCTTTTATAGAGGTGCTCACACTTGCTGATGACTTAATTAAGTGCATTTGAGTACCAGCACCTGGCTGTAAAAAACGTTTTATTTTTTATTTTAAATGGCTTTAAATTTGACATGTACATACTCTGGTTAAGGTGTAATGAAAAATTAGATCATCGAATAAGTTTCAAATTTACACAAACTGCAGATCTCTTCATTCACACACCAGGAGGAGCTGCAGAAAGATATTTAAACAGTTGCTACATCCACACAGCTGATCCAGTCTATATCCAGTCTAAAGTCGAGTCAGAGGATAATTCTGGCTTCTAGTGGCCACTGTGGATCTTACAAACTCTATATAACATTGCATTTGTCAAAGTGAATCTGGGGAGTAAATTGTGCACCTGATCAGCATGTTGCGCAGCACAGTGAAGTCGCAGTGTTCCCCATTCTCGACTGAAACACACAGGAAGTGAGAGGAAAACAGAGGGAGAGAGAGACAAAGATCAGAATCATTACAAATGAAGAGTTCTCACTGTAACAATCACAGTAATTATCACTATGTCTTAAGCTAGAAATGAATCTCAAGCATCATTATCTACATATTTTTACACTCCAGGGCTGTCTAACTGCTGAGTAACTGAGTAATCAGCTGTCACGCTGATATGATGATACAGAAGCAGTCCCAGCAGAATGTCATCAAATTAAGTGTGTTATTATATCAAACATATTCAGTACAGTGAAAAAAAGATTAAAACTATTAATACAAATACACACAAACAGATGCTACATGTTGTAAAGTTCATTCACCCAGCGGTTACAGAGGGAGGGGTACACGGACAGTGAGGCATTTTCAGGCGTACTCGGTTTAAAAGGGGGAGAAATAAAGGTGTGGTAAAGTATCAGTAGAAGTGGCAGACTGATTTAAAAAACAAAACAAAACAAAAAACAAAGGGTGGGAAGATATCAGGCCATGATCACATAGGATGTAGATGCTCCAACTACAGATACTTCCACATCACATACTCTGTACTGCAAATTTAATGCCTGAAAATTTTGCTTTTACATTTTTTTCCCCACTATTAACTACCTAGCAGTGGGTAGGTGCTACCGCCTCATACTGACTGCTACTTTGTCCCTTTCTGCTCCGTACTGAAGACGGCAAGCACGGAGGATGGAAAGTGTGGAGAAACCTCTGAACGTTATGAGCCCACCATCCTGGGACCTGTAGTGGGCTTTATCTGAGACACAGACACTCTGTTTAACCCTAAAGTCTTACGTCTAAGTGATTAGCAAATCATCAGCACTCAAAGCTTCATCTCTGCTGCTGCGGCTGGAAGTGAGATGGGCTATGAGAGCGAACTGCAAGAGTAATCCTGCAAACCAAAGAAATAATCTGAAAGACGCCAAATATGCAGGATTTAGTGTTAACTCTCTGTGGGTACATCACTACGAACAGGCATCTTCACATTTAGTCTGCCTCCTATCTGACCACAGCCTTTTACAAACGGACCCAGAGACACCACGCAGCTAGAACAAACTACAGCTCCTGGTCAAAAACAGCAAACATAAGTGATGTCATTTCGACATGGTACAGTTAGATGACTGTGAGTTTCAGCTCAACAACAAAAGACAAGGTTACGAGGTCAGATGGGATTCTGGAAAAGAACTGCAGATAAACTGCTGCTGAAGATGTATATGGTAGATCTCCAAGCCTCCTCTTCATCAAACGTGCTGCTCCTTTATTGGCTCGCCTTCACCCCACTTCGCAGTCAATCATCATCAGGGGAGTGAACAAGGAGGACACCTTACCATTGATGAAACTTAAGCAGTCCCGCCTCTTGGCCTCCCAAGCCAGCCATTGACCTCCTGTCTCTTCTAGAGGAGGGAGCTCTGACGGAGGGGAGGGGTACGGTTTTTCAGTTACTGTCTGCGCCCAGCAGGGGGCTAAATCTGGGTCTGGAGCAGCTGGGTTTACGGCTCACACTTGGCCCATAACAGGCCTGCTTTTTGGCCCAGATTCAGCCCAGATTTGGCCCTGATCAACACCAAAACCTGCATGTGTCCAAGCTGACTGGCTAAAGAGCGCAGGGCTTGTAGAGGGAGTGTGGCGGTTGGAAGGAGCAGGGTGTTATATGAAGTTCTCTGCATGACCAGTTGGGGGCGAAAGTCTCAGAGAGGGGACAAGTAGAGGAGCTACGTGGGATCAAAGGTCATAGGAAAAAAATAAAACAATTGCAATTGATTCGTTTTATTATTGATGAATGGCAGAAAACACCTGATGCATATTGTAGATTTTTATGATAATTCGTGTGATTTTTGTTCTTTATTCAATCAGAATATGATGGATGTTAACAGTGCATCAGGTATTTTGAGCCTGAGTGCTCTGTCTAATTGGAGTGTTTATTTAGGCCATGATGATGAACTGCATTGGCTTAATGAAACAAGAGCAAACAACCTTTAATCTCCAACATGCATTAAGTGTGTGTGCAAACACGTTCACAGCCTTAGATTAAAATTCCAAGTACGCTAATGAGTGAGAGTTCATGATACCAAGCCACATGTTACCTTAATGACTTAAATAAGCTGCTACATGCCCTTCTGCAAATTTCTAACTCTCTATTATCTGCTCATGAACCTATAAGCAATGTGTTATAATGGTGGCTCCCAGTCCTTGTTCCGATGATACAATAAGGCCTGCAGACAATCCTCAGCCCACACCAGCCATTTCATCTCTTAGTGAAAGGAACCTTGTGGTGAAGACTCAGCAGTTTGTTTGACACCATCGGAGCAAAGACGGAAACCACAGTGTTAGAGTGATGTTTCGATTACAGCTGGAGCTTCAGCACCAAACAGCCTCTAGTTTTCTCCATGATTATTCACAGCATCAGACCTGGGACAAAGCTTTACATCTGCTGGTAGATTTGAAAGGAAATATCTTTAAATGCATCATAAAGTAGGTTGTGGTTACTTTGACCAATAGACTGGTCAATATTTAGAGTAGAGTGGGATCTGGGAACATATGAGTATCTTTAAAAAAAAGGAACTTGGTGTCATAAGAAACACAAGCAGTCAGTCATATGAGCTTTAAACCTGTGGTTTCTAACATTTACTTCTAGCAGAGTGTTTTCAATATAACGTTTAGCTTGTATGAGAACTTGTCTCATACAGGGAGAAAGAAAAATGCCCTGTTTGCATTATACTGAACCTAAAAATGCTTTTCATTGACTTAATGAACAATGTCCTTAGCATGGAGCTGAAGCTGCTTTGGAATGAATCTGTGTGTTACCATTGCTGGTTACCACACGATTTACACTGACATTAATTGACGATAAGATAACCTTAACAGTTCCAAGGAAGCTGACTCCAATACTTAACCATAGTTTCGGTTTAGAATTCACACCTTTACCACAGCAGAAAGTCCTGGACTTTGTCTGCTTGGTTTCAGAATTCATTTGGAACCAGACCTTAATCATATCTTCACATTTTTTAAAGGCTCAGGGTTTGAGATTTCAGAAATCTGTAAGTTTATTGCAAACCAAACTGTGCAGTATAGGTCCACCAGACCTAGGTTCACTAGAGTGTCAATTATGTAGCCTATACAATTATAATACCTAGTAAATCATAGGCTTTGATGCCATTCATCCATTTTCCGCCACTTTTCCAGTTCAGGATTGCACTTGGACTGGAGTCCATCTCAGATTTCATAGGGTGAGAGAAGGGGTACATATTGGAGAAGTTGCCAGTCTGTCGCAGGCTAATACACAGAGACAGACAAGCATTCATACTTAAAGTCACACCCAAAGGTGATTTATGCTGTCTCTGGACTATGCGAGGAAGCTGAGGCACTCACACAGACCCCATTAAGGCATGAGGAGAACATGCAAACTATACAGGAAGGCCTCAGCCAGCTGGTGGATTTGAATCCAGGACATTTTTGCTGTGAAGTGACAGTGCTAAGCACTGCAGCCCCATGCTGCCAGGCCACGACGGCTGGAGGGTGCAGAAAACCGAAAACGTCTGCTAACTCAACTAAAGTTGGCATCCCAGACGTTTGGTTTTGCACGTGTTGCTCCATCTGTTCTGTCTGGGTTGGTTATGTTTTCCCCACAACAGTCTTACTAATTAGCATCTAATTTAATGCTTCTTTGTTATGGATGTAAATAGGTTATGCCAGCAGCCAAACTGCGATATGGCAATCTTAAAAATTAAACACTGTCGGATTTGCTAGGCCAAGGGCCCAAGGCCATCACATCGCACAATGCAGGACTATCACTTCTGAGCCACGACCAAAGACCTTGTTGTGCAGCCTTTAAGCAGGTCATCTTTTGCCTTCATAGTGCATACCCGACTTTGGTTCAGCATATTTTAAAGTCAGGTATACTTATTTGAGCCTGATTGCAAATAAAGTGGTTTAGAGAACCTGGGTAAGCATAATCTTTTCAAAATGAGCCCAATCATCTCACCGTTTGTGTTTCTTAACTTGCTAAATGTCACACTGTTCCCAGATTTTAGTAATTATGTTGGGGCAACAACAACTGATTAATGGATACAATATATAGTCAAAAATATCACAATGATTTAAGTAGTAATTAATTTAAATTATGTTCCATTTTTAAAGTTGGATTTCAAATTCTGAGATCAGATAACATAAATAATCAGTCATGCGACTCCCTGGTAGATCACTAGACCTCTTGCCCCATGTTAATAACTAGCATACAGCATGATTATGAACACTCAAAGGAAGTGACATAATAAGGCTTATGTAGCCTTGCTCATCTGACTTAAGTCAGTCTGGATCAAGAATTTCAAAATCATTTTACATTGTGGGCCACATGCAGCCAACTTTGGGCTTCTGTTGACCGGACCAATGAAACTCCAGTTTCTGTGTTTTGTTAGTGGCCATTGGGGAGACTGTTATCAATAGAAAAAGGTGCAAGACTTGTGAAAATGCAGATACGTCCAACATTTAAGTCTTTCTTTACATTTTCCAAAGCCATCCAATTGGTGGGAATGGAGTCTTTGCCAGGCTGATTCTGGCCCCCAAGCCTTATATTTGATGCCCCCGGTCTCAATTATTTTGTGTTTAAAGCAATCTGCTTGCTGGCCATTATTTTGCTAGTGGACATTCTAGATTGCAGGTGCTTGTATAACCCTCTTGTAGATTTCCCACTCAAAATGTTTGAGTGAAACAAGCACTGTTGGTGTCATCTTTCTCCTTCATTACACTGCCCTGAAGTTAACATTAGAAACATTCCTGATCTGTTGAATGATAAGGTGAGTGAGTGAGTGAGATATTTAGTTTTAATTCTTTCCTCGACAATGTTCTCAGATTTTTGGGGGGTTCCAAATACCAAAAAACCCTAAAACTGTAAATGTGTTAGTTCATATAACTGGCTCACTGTAGGGTCTGATATGAATGTCTTACAGATTCTTTAAGTGGGTATCTCTAATTTTCTATCAAGAACCAGGTTGCTTTTTCTAGAGGCTAATTCAGACTAAGTATTAACAAAGAGCGTAGGGGCGAGAGTCTACCAGGAACACATGAATGTGTTTGGTGGGTGTTTCAAAATAATTGTCAACATTTCTTTTTGTGCTTTCAAAATAAGGTGAGTGTTTGGAAGATATTAAGAAAGCCCAAGTCTGATTAGAGAATTGGTTTGACCATCAGCCTAATGATGAGAGAGCACAGCAACAGAAAAGTGGAAGGAAAGGAGGAATGGGCAGATACTGGCAGGAGGGAGGAGGGGATATACTTTAGGGAAGGAAGAGTGGGGGAGAAAAATGAGGCTGAAATAAAGTGAAAGATGGCTTTGTTTACCAAAAATGCCCTCTGTCAGTCATGGAACAGAATAGACAAAGAAAAAAAAAAAAGAAAAGAAAAAAAGAGAAAAGAATGAAATAGTGAAAGACTGATAAACGGTCAACCACAGAGAATAAAACTGTATATTACTTTATATATAAATATATATAGTGAGAAAGATATATGTACAGCAAATTACCTTCCAGAACACAAATCAAAGTGAACAAGCCGGTAAGAGCAAGAAGAGTTCATTGCGGCTATCGGTGACACCCCAAATTACACCTATTCCTCCTTTTCCAGAATCCCTATGGGGTCTAACACTAGCAAAAGGAGTTGTGGTTTTGTGTGTGTACTGAAGGGAGGAGAGGTAGGTGTACAAGGTAAGAATGTAGAAACAACCAACCAGATAACCTTTTACTTGTCAAAATGTAATTGGGATCCCAACAGATTCAAGTACATTCACACAGTCCTGGCAGTATGTGTGACTTCATGTATATGCAGTTCTGGGGGTAGTGTACAAAGTCTTGTATTAACAATGTATTAATCAGAGTTTAAAACCCTGCAAAACCAAATTATAATTGATGTATTAAAGACAGCCCAAACCTTCACTTCTACATAAATGCTTAACAGGACCTGGACTTCATTGCCGTTCAATCTACAGGAGTTGTTTGCAATGACAGAGAATATAAAAGTCCCAGTTTTATCCCTAGGGTTTTGGAAAGTACAACTCTAAGAACAATTAGACTCTAGTGGGGGAAAAAAACAACAAACTGGTTCCTCTGGTGGAAAAACAAGTAGAAAAAGTTCTTAGACTCCAGAGCAACGTGTGGTCAGAATGTGGCTATATGTGGACTTGTTGTTGTGTCTGATGAAGCAAAGCCGTGGTTTGAGCAAGGTCCAAGGGTTGGCAGTGAACACACTTTTTGCTGATCTCCCAGGCACTTCCCATTGGTAGGTTAATTGATGATATAATGTCTTCTATGAATGGTGAAAAATCTTCATTAGAGCTAGTTGATACTGCTGTTGACAAACAGGTCTCATCTTATTGGAGGCGTTTTGGCTACTCAATGGCCCCCAACTTAGTGGATGAAGTTGGTCCTAGAGGTTAAGTCTGAGTCTTGAAGATTCCAGTTGATACTCAGGTACAAAAGACCCAAACCTGACTAGGTCTCAAGTCTACTCTAACTGGGTTGGGAGGGATCTTGTTTGTGTGTCAGTTTGATCAATGCCACAGGGTTCCTTTCAGCTCACAAAAGGTACTATTCTTTTATTTATAGTTTGCAGGAGGTGGAAACAAGAGCTTTAGTGACTAGCAAAGTTCTTAGAAAGGCAAAGGCTTTTAAGAAAGACCTCTCTAAGAAATTTTCACATTACACAACGTGATATTTTGTCTTTTATGGGTTGCATTTGATCATTTATGAACAGATTTCCTTGTTTACATTTTGACAAGTCGTTGTGTTAGCTGGTAGTTAACACACTGAGTGGGTACAGGGGGTTGTTGTGGAGAACATGCACCGTGTTCCACACTCAGAAATATCATGCTTCATCCATTCCAAAAATAGAGAACACTGTTATTGCTGGACGCTCTCAAACACCATCAACCTTCAAACACCATGCTCCAGCCTTCTTTCTCACATCAGTCATTGTCTGACCAAAGTGCAGTGACATACAGCAACTCTTAAAACCAGATATGAGATGAAAATAATCGTCATTGCTGCAAATCATAAAAGGTTTCAAGGGCCTACATTTGTTTTCTAGGTCATTTTACAGATTTCCGGTTTGGCTATGGAATGAAAACTTGCTTTCCAGCACAGGATCCGAGTCAACCTACCTTCTGCCACACCCCATGGGTACTGACGACCTCTGACCTTCTTGCCGTTCACTTCAATAACGACATTGCTGCCAACCACTGCCAGCGGCATTTTTTCCTGGAGAACAAACAAGTTGAGCATTGTTTTAGTTCAGGGCCCTTTCTCAATTCTAAGTAGGCAAGTACGTACTTGCGTTCTCGGCGAGACCGGACTTGCCGAGACCGCACGGGAGTACGGACTTGCCGAGAACGCGAGCACGGACTCGCGATTTGTACAATTGGAACACCAGCGTACTTGATGATGTCACAGGTCCGGAGTTTTTACTGCCGTCCCCTCTTAATTTAACTGTGATTAATATGTTATGAAGCTTAACTTTAATCACAGCCAAACCAATTTACTCAGGAACAAATAAAACACTGAAATAAACCAAACATTAACATTTAGAAGTGATCTAAGTGACTTATATATCATGTTTAACCTCAGTAGCGAAATCTCTATTAATAAAAATAGTGTACATGTATGTCTTAATACAATAGACAGCTGCTGGGGTTTGTTTAACCCGAGTAGCAAAAAGACCGTGGGGGGTTTGAAAACGATGTGCCGGGTAGGGATGGGTATTGATAAGATTTTCACGATTCAGATTCCATTTTCGATTCTTTTTAACGATTCGATTCATTATTGATTCTCTTATCGATTCTTATTTTTAAAAAGGAGAACACTAAGGTCGATTAGCTTAGAACTTTGTTTTATATCTTCTCTTTGAACATCCTCCATCCTCTAGCTTCACTGTCCTAATGTTATGCTAACATAGCTGTGTTGCTAGCAATCATGTAGCACAACATTATATACACCAGGTAGTCCAACTTCAGTACTCCTACAAACGTCACTGCTGTTTAGTTTTCTGTCTTCATTTATGTTGGAAGTGGTAGCAGTTAGAATTAGTTTCAAAAATCTCTCAATCAGAACATGGCATGTCATGTTTAGGTGGAAACTAGTGAGCTAACTTCCTGTTAACTTCTAACTCCGTTAAATTGAATAACTTCTTTTCATGGATGCATGGATGTTAAACTTAATTGTTACACACCTGCTAAAGCAGCAACGCTGATGATTTTATTAAAGATGAAAGAATTTAGACCGTTTTTAACTCTTAGTGTTCGTTTGACTTTGGGACCTGAAGAAGACGGAGTTTTGGACCCAGATTGCTCCGCGAAGTTCCTCACTACGGCAGCCGTAATACTGTGACAATCCATCAAAACATTATTTAAACAGATTTCTGCACACCAAAATGGTTTGAGGTCAGTAAGCACAACCAGAATTCATACATAAGGCACACTCTTGATTTTTGAGAAAATTAAAGGATTTTAAGTGTGCCTTATAGTGTGGAAAATACGTTATACAGAAGCAAAGAATATATCGCGATATATATCGTTACCGCACATGCTTCAAATTATATCGCGATATGGATTTTAGGCCATATCGCCCAGCCCTACTACAAATAAAGAGAATAAATTTGCCATAAAGGAATATAAGTGAAATTTAGCTTTAAAGCTGGTGTGACTTCACATCTAACTGTTGTAACGAGTCAGGTGCGTTTCCCGCCGAACAGCAAGCATCAACACTCACTGAAGCTTTAGTGGTCACCTTCATCACATTCATACTTCTGTCAAGTTTTCATTCTTTTTCACTGTGATCATTATATCATCTCATTTTGTCAAAGTCATCAGTCAAAAGTGGAGAAATGATCAGCAAAACCATAAGGACCTATTTTCTAACATTTACATAATTAATATGCATTTTCTGTTGACACGTTTTCCCAAAAGTCAGCTAACGTATCTCAAAACTGTAACGAAAATCTAAAAGCCAATGCAGGAACCGGCTAGCTATCATCTGCTGATGTGTCAGAATTTGTCTGGAGGCAATGGTCAGTGTTTCCAGACTTGCTGGCAAAGGTTTATAATGCAAATATAAAGCCAAACTGTTTCCAGACAAACTGTTGGTGTCAAAATTGCATTTTAGCAAACTCTTTTGTCGATTTGCTTTCCACATGGACCATTTGACGCTTAGAAACAAAAGTCTGCTCAAACACAACAGTTTTTGGACAAATGGAAACCAGGAAGCATCCGGTACCAGAAATCTCACTTCTTATTTACCTTTTCTGTATATTCATATATGCATGACAACAGTGACTGCGTCAGGGAGTTATGTGCATGACAGTCACCAAAGTTCATCAGTCTGTCTTTAAATCTGATGATCAGTTATTCAATCAGCCTTATAAGTGAGATAGCAGCAGCTATATGTGGACCTTGAACAAAGGACACACCGATCTTTGGTTGTCCCTGCGGAGATCAATCGGAAAACTCTGAGTCAAGCTTGAAAAGAACTGCATCCTTCATTACCTTGATCTTCCGGACCAGCTTATTGTCCTCATCCTCGTCTACATCTGGAAACTCGTATATTTTAATCTTGTGCTCTTGAATCTCTTTCATAATCTGAAGAGAGAAAGTGATCAGTTACCAACAGATCTGCATACACAGAGCTAAGATATCACATTAGCTTCACTTGTATTGGGTGTACGATACACAATGTTGCTTAGTTTAACATTACTGAATGGAAGGAGGCCCAAATGTGTGCATGCCACTGTATGTGCTGCTTGTAGAAAGTAAAGATGATGGCACATATGCAACAGCTCAGTTTCTCAGTATGCCTTAGTTAGCACCTTTAATGTGACACAAATGTGCAGAAATACCTGTTTTTTAAAAAGATGGCACTCCTCAGGCGTCAGTGTGTCAGCCTTTGCGATGAGAGGTATGACATTGACTTTATCATGGAGCCTTTTCATAAATTCTATATCAAGAGGTTTTAGGCTGAAGAGGAGACAGAGAAGGAAAAGCATGAGGAGGACAGATAGCTACTGGCCGAGGATGCTCATCATGTGCTGAGTGAATAAACCATTTTCCTTTGAAGACTGAGTTAGAGAAATATTTGCTTCGTCCCTTTGCATGCTGGATTTCTCTTTACTCTCAGAGGCTGAATATCTACAGACTAAGACAGGGGTAGGCAACTCCAGGCCTCGAGAGCCGGTGTCCTGCAGGTTTTATATGTGTCCTTGATCCAACACAGCTCATTTAAATGGCTAAATTAGCTCCTCAACATGTCTTGAAGTTCTCCAGAGGTCTGGTAATTAGGGCTGCCACGATTAGTCGACTAGTCACGATTACGTCGACTATCAA
>NW_005187704.1:251340-269494 GCF_000239375.1 Pundamilia nyererei | reverse complement strand
ATTATTCCTCAAAAATACAACTTGCCTAATAATTCTGCACTCCCTGTAAATTATATACAGTTCATTGGGGCTGATGTGTCAGTTCATGAAGCTGTGGTTGAATAGCATTACATTATTTTAAGTGGGTCAGCAGCTGTATTTGGCTGCGTGACTCACCACATGAATGAGGAATCAACTCACAAGACTGAATCTAAAGAAAATACCACAGTGTGCCTCTTTAGTTCAGAGCAGTTCAGTGGGTCACCAGCAGAGGGCCACACAAAACTGTACAATACATGTAGCCCACAGCAAGTGACTGTCAGGGAGCCACAGGGTCTTCACCTCTGAATGCCAAGCTGTGCGGGCACACAGTCAGTCCTAACAGAACAAACCACATTTGTATTATCAGCTGTTGGAGTGGAAGATTTTCTTGTTTTTTTTTGCCATTTTCTGAATGTAAATCCAAAATGGCGACCGTCCTCGACACTCTCAGTTGCCGGTGCAGTGACCTGTGTTAGAGATGTTGGACAAATTTTCAGCCAAAATCCTAAAGGATGTGCACTTGTCCTCTCTGCTGCAGCCTCTACTCTTCCTCAGTGAGCAACACCAGAAAACACTTACTTAGAAAGCAAGTCCACTACTCAGTACTGCCAACAACTGACCGGAACAACAGAGTCCAATATAATCCTCTCATGAGGACAACAAAACAAACACTGCGATGGCTTCAGAGTCTACTTTGTTGTCATTTTACATTTAAGTATACAATATAAACACTGTTGTAATAGTTCTTGTACAATGTACATGACATACAATAGAAGTCAGATTAAAATAGAGAAGCCAAATGCTTCCAGGCTACCACAGTAGAAATGCATTCAAGGTGACCATTAGAATCCACTCCTCATGCTACAGAGTCCATAACCTTGATCCTTCTGAGGCCCCCTTTCCAAAATATAGCTGGGAAATACCTTATGTGAAATTCCTAATCACATCACAAACATTGAGGGTCTGTCGTGAATGCAGTAATCATTAATTTTTCCTTTTCTCTCTCAGTTTGTTTACAATGTTAGCTGTCAGCCCACTACATCAGTGTTCCAGTGGACTGATAGTAAATGGAGTATAATACTAAATAGCCCCCTGTATAATGTGCAGGTTAAAGGCTCATTATGCAGTTTAACCTTTCTGGGGAAAACTATTCAACGTAAAATAGAATCGCACACAATAAGTTTAGCATTGCATTCAAAACTATAATACAGTTATTATTCTGCCAGCTCAATGGATTACCACTGTCTACATGAAAGCACTTTATATATCTGCAAATGCTTTTTGCTGCGTGTTGAGTTGAATTAGTTGTCCCATGAAAGAGGCCAGCAAAACAGCTGCTGGGCGGCTCAGCGAGTGAGGACAGCTTTGGATATAATGCTGCTGCACCAGAGGAGAGCTGGAGTGAAGGCAGCCCCAGATAACACTGGAGTCAGAGTGTCTGGTTAGAGCAGGAGACTCGAAGGGCATTTCTGTGAAGTCAAAATCCGAAATCTCCCACACACTGACACCGATTAATCAAACCAGCATGAGCGGCACTTTGTCTACAGAAAGCTGGACTCACTGTCAGAACTCTTGTAGTTACTCCGGGGAACTAAAACATCACAGAGAGGACAGGTCTGGAAATAAGTATGCAGTTTACTTCTAAAGCAGGATTTATAGGATTTCACATTTTACAGCCACATGTGAGTGACTTTTGGAGGCAGCAGTGTGGAAACGGGCCTTCTGGAGCTTGTTGCAGATCATTTAAAAGTGGTAAAGAGTCTGCTGGAAATGTAGGCAGATTCCTCTGGGGTGACAGTAAAAGCGTAATTAAGTGATGCATCTTCTCAGTGAAGTGGACAATTTACTGACTTGTCTCTGACTTTAAACTTAGAACACTGCTCAAAGAATACAAGAAGCTGTGGTGTGGCAGAACCATTTATGTTGTAAACTTCACATGTTAAAATCTGATCTGTTATTGATGATAAACAAACTGCAGCAGTTGTTTAACAAAGAAAACCAAAATGTGCGTCTCCAGTTGCAGGATGACCTGTCGTTTGCTCAACCATGTACTAATGCTTGTTTCTCGATGGTTAGGAGAAAAGCATAAAGCATCCACCGTTTTCTTTATGTTGGAGGCAGCAGGAACAGAATATCTGAACAGACCGTTTTGTGCATGATTACACTTTAAGGGGAGAGATAAGACCGGCTTATTTAACATTTAATGAACTTTTCAACTGCTTGTGTGCTTTTCTCATAATTCAAGAAAGATTGTCATTTCTGTCGGGAGTAAATTATACCTGGAACATGTGTTGTGGGGCCTCCATATCCTTCCTTCTGTATAACTGTAAAACCAAAGGATACGGTAGCAGGAAGGCCCCAGCACAGAATAGAGCTGGCATTAATGATAATAATATGACACTGATTTAGACAGAAACCATGTGAAATGTGGTCCTGAGGTGAAGTTGGGTTCTAAATTGCTTGCTGAACAACTAAAACAACAGGTAAAGCAGCCTCAACATAAAAACCCATGTGAGACTTGCCCATCTGATGTCTAGAAGGGAATCCGCTGAGCCTTCAGCTGATGTAGGATGGCACAAATTGCAGCTGATCTGACAAGTGAGCCCGACTTTGCTGGATGATCGATTGAAGACTGTTTATTTTCGTAGACAGGTTTCCTGTCTTTGTCACTGCCTCAATGCAGTTAAGGTGCATCATGGAGGCACTTAGAGCTGAGCTAAAATGACCAGAAAATGTCAGAGTGTGTTTTGACATTCACAGACAGCAACATGTTTCACACATTTTATGCTTTGGGCTGCTGAAATATTTAACAAATTAGTGTTATTTTAAACACACTGCATGCCAATCAACTCTGCAGGTTTAGATCCATCGCCAAAGCCTGAGAGGTGCGCGCACACACACGGACGCTAACGTAAGACAGTATGGCACGTCTGAGTTGAAAGCGCTGTTCCTGGGAGCTGCTGCGAGTCTCCACTCTGAGTGATTCAGTGATTGAGATCAGGAAACTCTACTGAGCATGAGCAGAACTGGTTTGTATGTGGGTCACAAATACTGGCTGGCAGGCTCCTCTTTTATGAGACAGACAGACACTCAAGTACATCCTTTCCAGTTATATGCAGACAGCATCACTGCCACCTTTCGAACATTTCATGTCTCTTAATTACATCTGCATCTTATTATATCATCTTAATGCAGCACCCACCCGTGTCCAGATGGTGCTATAAAATATAGACAGCAGTGGACTCTGTTGTCCGGCATGGACCTGCGGTTGACCCTCGACTCAGCATTCAGGAAGTCCTCGCATTTGCTGTCAATGTAATTAATGACAGGCTGCCAGCTGGGAACATGGAAAGATGATGTCAGAGAGAGTGGACTGTACAACAAAGAGCATATGATTGCTTGGTAGAATCAAATTGTGCATGTCTTCGTGGGCAATCCTCACCAGTTGCTGTTGTCGACTGCATCGCCAAACCCTGGTGTGTCCACGATGGTTAGGGTTAGTTGGACTCCTCCCTCCTTTATCAAAACTTTACTCTGTTCCACCTGAAACACAAACATTCACACCCTTCAGAACTCTTGGGATCTCAGCCTTGCCTTACAGTATTTATAAAGTGTTTCCATTAGCTGCAATAACTTCACACTTTCAAAATATAATTTGACAGCATGTATCTGCCCACACATGTTGGACTACATACACTGCACAGCAGGTCCTCCCACACAGCCGAAACCGATCTGCTGGTTGAGTGTGTGTACAATACGAGTGAAGTTCTTTTCCTTCCTCTCAGCACTGTGTGTGTGTGTGTGTGTGTGTGTGTGTGTGTGTGTGTGTGTGTGTGTGTGTGTGTCTACTTAAGTCAAAACCACTGTCTTCCAAAGAAGAGTTCGATTTCCATGGAGGCAATGAGAGCAGCTGCACGACCCAGCACAGAACAAAACAGACATCAGTGACAGCAGATTATGACAGTGGTTCAGCGAGATACGGCGTGAAAGGGCCTGGGGGGTGATGATGGGTTGTAAAGAGGCTTGCACATACGCAACAACTGTGGGCATGCTGAACATGAAGAGTAGTGTCAAAAGAATGTGTAAAAATGTACCATCTGAGCCTTCAGCTTCTATGTGCTGGCATCGAGATCAGCTGATTACAGCTAAACTGGTCCTTGAAAGGTGCCTGAACTTTACTACACTCAAATTCCTTACTGTGCATGGTATCAGTTCCATTGAAAACAGCACCTCAATGAAACTGCAACTCTAAGGTTTGCGCACAGTTTAAAGGGGAGCTCAGAGTTCGGCAACTGCCCAGCACACGTTGGCATTCTAAACCAACTTAAACAGAGCACCCAATGTGCGATTTGCCAATAGGCTGTGTGTGTCACTTACGTCAGCTGATCTGCCACTGAATGTGACTTAGTGAATCCTGTCAATAAATGTAAAGTAAAACAAATACAGCAGAGTTCCCATTTGTCTTAATAGTTAAACATGGTTAAAAATAGAGCATGGGGGTATTTTTAAGCTGAGCCAAAAGGTGATTTTATGATGGAAATAATATTTATTACACATACTGGAGAGTCCAGCAGATGATAAAGGCGTTTAGACTTTTCTTCTCCCATCTTTACATCCACTCTAGCATGCCATGAGTGCATATGTCACTGTATGAAAGCCTTTTTACACAACAGCCATGTATGCACACTGAGTTTGGGTGTTCACTCAATGCAGCTGATTTTAATTTAATGTTTAATTACATATGCCAAAAAGTGAAGCCATCACTGCAAACTGTTCATCATAGTCTGCAGTCACATACGTTCCCATTCAGTCCCAGAGATCCATCCATTTCCTGAAGCTCGCCAGCTGTTCCCCCACTTCGTTGCATAGTTTCACAGGACCATGTAGTTATTTTAGGATCGCCCCTTTAAGTCAAACTACAGCCCTCTCACTGTAACACAAACATTCTTTAGCTTCCACAAGCCTTCAGATAATCTGTCTGGCTTTACAGCTGACCATATATACATAAATATATATATATTTTTTACACATCTGACCTTAATTGTGCAGCCAGGCATGTGTGTTAAATCTGTGTCTGTATTGTAAGTGTTTGCGCATGACATGTCAGCCCTTCTCAAAACCAAATCTGCCATTTCCACTGTTTCTGTGAAGAAAAACAGATTGGGAGAAAACCTCAAAAATGCCGTCGGCCTCAACACCATCATTTAAAAGAAATCTGATCTGTGGGGAATGTGAGCGAGCGACAAAACATGGGAGATTGTTCTGCAATATAAATACTCTGACCCGGTCTCTCCCCCTCAGCCTCAGACCACAGCGGCTCCTTTCCAACGTATGCACACTAACTGCTGCTTGGAGGAGAGCCTGCTTGCCCACGTTGCGCTCATGGGGCTCACATGAGGTATGATGAGCGCAATAGAGTGAGAGAAAGCTTGAAGCAAAAGGTTCTTAATGTTTTCAGTCTCGTCAAAACAGAGTAAATTTAGCACCGCCTTGGTGCGTCGTCTGGATCACAACAGACCTGCACAAAGATGCAGAATCACAGCTGCCTGAGCGGCTCCTGTCATTTATAATTTAGGCCAAGTGTGCAGTACAATCGAACGTCACAAAATGAACAGGACTTTCAAATTGATGTAGTGGAGAAATTTAAACCTAATGAGGAAATGAAAAGAGTCTGCAAACTTTAAAGAAAAGAAGCTGAAAATACACAGCGCTTTGACTGAACGATTGTCAGTTTGTAAAGAATACAGGACAGATTTAGAAGTGTAGATACTGAGATTTTTACTTACTTTAATTTGAAATAGCAAACCATCTCAGAGTTTGTTCAGTTTCCCAGACTATAGTATGTATTATAGATGCATTGCAAACCCAAAATAGTGTTGATACTGGAACATACAGATTTCAGATCTGAAGTCTGTATCTTACTGCGAGTCTGCCTTTGACTTCATACATAAAATGCAGAGGTTTAAATGGGTTTACTCAAGAGACTGAGAGCTGACCCAAGGACTCACAGATCTCAGGTCTGTTTTCTAATAAGTGTAAAAAGTGACTGGATCATCCTGCCATATTTTATGAATAGCACCGTCTTGACTAAATTCGGTGTGACGTATCAGTGACTTCCTACAAAAAAACCCTACTTCCTCTATAACAGGGGTGGGCAACTCCAGGCCTCGAGGGCCGGTGTCCCTGCAGGTTTTAGATGTGTCCCCCGAACCAACACAGCTGATTTAAATGGCTAAATTAGCTCCTCAACATGTCCTGAAGTTCTCCAGAGGCCTGGTAACGAACTAATCATGTGATTCAGGTGTGTTGACCCAGGATGAGATCTAAAACCTGCAGGACACCGGCCCCTGGGGCCTGGAATTGCCCACCCCTGCTCTATAACATAAGGCACCTCTATGCACCTCGGTCTGAATGGAACAACATTGTTATTTTAGGTTCAGAGACATAAGTTTAACTTGAGATTATATTTGGACATTTTTGGCACTCAGTCATCTCCGTTTTGCCAGATAAATTTGGTTGGTTATCTCTAGCTGCACTCCATGCTGCATTGAACTAAAAAAAAGGAATGAGTAACTTGGCCTTATAAAGCATTAAAATTTGCCAAAGGCTAAAAGTCAACATCAACTTAAGTCCAGTTTAATAATTATTGTTTAATGGTAAATGCACAAAAATCTATTTTCTGGTTCAGAGATTGTCTATACCCGTCCTGATCCACAGCCTTGACTTGCGTACCTCCTTGCATTTAGACAACATTTGACATAATGTGCTCATTTGTTACGAGTTTTGGAGAGCAAAACCTTCTGTGACCAGGACGACTATCAGAGTCAAAGTCAGATATAAAGATACCTTAGCCTTGGAATATATGGCTTACGGTTAGCTTACTGTGAGTTAACAGGTCCCTATTTTCCAAAATGCTGCCGAGTCTGTGCCTTTGGCAAAGTAAAACATCTGCTATCCAACTGTGTTTGCTTTTAATCCTGACTTTTCCAACCTTTTGCTTCATTCCTTCCCATGCACTTCCTGTCTGTCTTCACTTTCATCATCCACCAAAGGCTTCACACAACTACACCAACTGCCATTTCATGGGGACTTTTTCTTCTGCAGATGGTGCTAGCTAACGTACATTGGAATGATACAATAGTGTTCACCTACACTGATTTAAAAAAAAAAAAAAGTCCAAAGACGGTAAAGCGAAAACGGCGGTTAACTTGTCTCAATTAACATTTTAACCTCTCTCACCCACTCAGCTGCCAGCCACCCATTTAGAGTTGTAAATGTTAAGTTCACATTAATCCCAGTATATGGAATTTTCCCCTATGACATACCCATATGGAAATCTTAAGACTTCATAAGTAATATGGTAGTGGGAATCGAATTATAGTGCAAAGCGGCGTGTGGAGATGAATTCTCATCTTTTAAGTAGTGGTTGAGGGTGGGGTGGGAGGGTGTTACATTTCATGGGAACATTCCTGCCCTGCTATTGACCCTCTCAGACCCAAGGGGGAAATTCAGCCCTGATCCTCTGTTTTTCTTTGTCTCTCCCCTCATCACATCTACCCCATCACCCTCCTCGAGGTTTATATGCTCTTTAGTTTTACAAAGCTCCACCTTTTCCTCACTCATCGCCATGTTGCCTCTGTCCGTCTTCTCCTGCCACCACCATCTCATCTCTTTCCGTCTTAGTTCATCACACTGTCCCACATCTCTATCTTCTGCTTTTTCCTCTTTCCCAAACTGCTTCTCCTTTGCCCCTTTTACTCCAGACACAGTCTCCCTCCTCCACTTCAATTTGCCATTACCATAAAAGGACAAAACTAGGTCCAGTGGCGTTGTTGTTTGCCTCGTAGTTCCTCCATCCTGCATTCTCATTCTCCTTTTCCATTATACTCTCTTCCTCCCCAGCAGAATCCTGCTCCCTTCTTAGCCTTCCATCCCTACTAACATGTCAATTTTAACAAACCTGGCTGATAATGCAGGAGCAAGAAAAGCCTTCAGAATGACCAGACCAGATGTTCTCAATTAATTTGTCAGAAAACATGAAACTTCATCCCTTTCAGTGCCTGTGCTTATCTGTCATGTTTTTCTTTTTTTTTTTTACTGAAGACACCAGTTAAGACTTTGAACGTGCTGGTGCAAAAAAAAAGTCAACTCTTGGATTTAATAACTGGTCTAACGTCTACATATACGGGATGTGTTTAAGCTCAGATTAGAGATTTGAGCTTTTCAACAACTCTTGAGGAAATTTCAACATCATCCAAAAAGGCACAACTTTTACTTTGTAGGTGAACATTCAACCTGCATTCCATCAAGTTTAACTGTACCTGACTTTTTTTCTTTACACTTTATAGTTCAGGTGGGCCTCACACACCGAGGTCGAGTTTGCAAACACTGAGACCTAACCACGAGCTCCACAAGGGTCTTTGAACTGCTCACCAAAACAACTACCAAATTCAAATAGTTTCCCCCTCACGCTCAAGTACACTTTTTGTTGGCCAGAATGAATGAGATTACTTTCAGGGGCTCCTAACATATGGTGTGGTCACACTGATGCTTACTTTTAACACCCAGAAATCATTATTTTTCCGAGGGAATGAGTACTACGTGAAGAATTTGTTTTTAGATATTAGGAGATATCACTGACACTGGAATGTAAATGACAAAATGCCTTGAGCAACGGCTGTGGGATGACTTAAAATGTCTCCATTAACAAGGTTATTTTCCTTCAAACTGGCTTGAGAAACAACACTTTCTTGTAAGACATCTGTTCATTTCATGGTTTCCTAATCCTCATCCCAGTATTTGCTGTCGCTGCTGGAATTTAGAACGTAGAAGAAATCGACATCAAGCATCAAACTCTTGCAGGAAAAAGGTGAATGGTGATCTCACAGTCTTAGCACATATAGTGCCTTTGTTTATATGACTATCAACTATAAGAAGACATGGGGTTGTACAGAGACCATTAACAAAAACTCAAAACATCTCTACACTGGACCTGAAGCTAAAAATGAACTGATGGCAACTGAGGTCTGACCCATATAGGGTTAGGGTGAGAATTAACACTACCATGGGTTATTAGGTTATACCTAACCCTGTGTTTAAAAGAAAGTAAAGTACATTTAGTTAAAAAGTATTGTTTTAATGTGCTTTAGTTATAAAACAAAATTCAAAACCCAGAAATCACATGTGATGTAAAGTGTAAAGGAAACAGGGGTTAAGGTTAAGGATGGACCGATCCAATATTACGTATCGGTCCAATACGAACCTAAATTACTGGATCGGATATCTGAGAGAAATAAAAAATGTAATCCGATCCATTAAATATCACAAAAGCACCTCACAAAACTTGTGACATGGCGTAACTGTGCTCATAACTTTAGCACGTCGAGCAGTATGTGTCACATGATAGAGCGGCTGTGGCGTGTGAGACCTATCAGCGATCTGGTTGAGCATTTGGAGCCTCGCTACCAACCTGGCATTTCATCTCCGAGAAAGTGATCCCAGAGAGAAGTAAAGCAAGTGTGTAAGTTCATCTCTGAATGTTTGTAAAGCATTCCAGCGTTAAGCTTAACAACCGATATATGGAGCGACTGCCTCTCTCCCTCCCTCTCCTGCTGCTACTTCGATCATGAAACTGATCAATGATCGGTTAAGTCTAATATACCCTAGTAAGCAATAGTACTTTTTTCTTTGGGAAGGTACCATCTGTGCAGTCTGCAATTCTGTTGAAGAAAGATGTTGAATCTATTTAATTATTGTAGAAAAATAATTGATTTCTGTGCATTTTTTTTAAAATAACGCGTGCATTAAATTAAGGTTGATTACGCCGATAAAGCATCACGAGGCGGAGGGTGGTTCCCTGTTTTTATTTTTTTTGCTGGGAGTTTGCAACCCTATTAGTTAGGTTGTTTAATATTTCTGCTAAGTGCTCTTTAAAATACCAGAACAGGGAGGATGGAGGATTTAAGTTTATTAGATTGATCAGTGTTGCTGAACTATGAAATATTTTGGGTGCAGTATATTTTTTGCATACAGGTATAACAGAATAGGTTTAGTGTTTTTGTTTTTTTAAAACTTGAGTATGAATTTATACAAAATGCAGCAAGATATTTAAAAAACTGTTTTATTGATTAAAAATACACTATATCGGATTCATAACGGTATCGGCAGATATCCAAATTTATAATATCGGTCATAAAAAAGTGGTGTTGTGCCATCTATAGTTAAGGTTACAGATCTTGTCATCAATGGTGACCTAGACTTCATAGGATTCATTTACTGGGCAAAAAGCTGAAAAAGCTCACTTGAACAGTCTTTTTAATCCTGTGGGAGGGGCCAGGGTAGTCCTTAGAGTAGAGGTCAGTCAGGAACAGGGAGTTGATGAGAGTCGATTTCCCGAGACCAGACTCACCTGAGGACAAAAGCACAAGTTAAGCAACGTTATATAATCTTATTGTTTTCTAAGTACAACCAGCTGAACGCATGACAAAAAGGACTTTACATAACGCATGTATAAAAGCATGTGCATGCACTGAACACAATATTGAGATGGCCTGAAGAGACATGGATGCAGTGCAGATAATAAAGCAGATTCACTGTCTGTAAGGGGAAAGGTCAGAGACTGATCTGCCAGCATGAAAAGCTTTCAGATGGAGGGAATAAAACATTTCCTCTCCATCTCCTGCTGACTTTCTCTCTCACCCACCCCCCGTTTATCTACTCTTCCTCTGTCCTCCTCGCTCAGTGCGTCCTTGAAGTATAAATCTCTCTATTTCGGTCCTCACAGTGCCAACTTTCCATTCCCTTCTCCCATACTGACGGCACAGAAGCTGCACAAACATTTACTTGACAAAGAGCACAGTCAGTCCAAACATACACATTGCATATGCTCGCCCTCTCCATCACACAGGCCTATGATTAATAGCTGAGCATCTGGCTTGCGTCTCATGAAAAGGCACTGGAGGAGTGTTTGGTTGGAGGGAAGGAGGGCTGCCTGTCCCAGCAAGACCTCTGACCGACTCCCACGACACAATTTCAGGCTTTGAAAACTGGAGTAATCTGTGGCCAAACATCAATCTGGGCTGGGTACACAGTAGCTTGAGGGGGTTTCCAAAAAGGACACATCAGAAACAGACCAAGATTAGAGTACTGGACAAAAAAAGGTTACCGAGCAAAAATTTAAATTCTGAATCAGATCTATCAGATTAGAGAATTTAAAGGTGCTACGAGAAAATCGTAACACATCCAGTTTACAAAGAATGGCAAAAATGTGTCGACGCGTGTTATTATTTAGCCATCTGCAGATCATTTTCCAGATGTTTTGTTCATAGAGGTCAGAGGACGCTTGTAATCTTGCAACATCTATAAAATGTCTTTTTTAAGTTGTCCAACAATCTGAAACCCTTAAATTTCAGTTAGCAGACACGTGACTCACAGAATTTCCTCAAGTTGTCCTTTAAAAACATGCCACCAAATCAATTAACTCACTGATGTTTCAGCTCCAGCATTGTTGTCTTTATGTGATTCCAAGTAGGTGGAAACATGTCTATGACTTTTCTGTTACCCGGTGTTGACATTGATGTGTGTGCTTTTTCAGTGTTTCCTGCACATATACATACCAGCAGGGCATATAAACACCAACGTCCAAGCATCCAAGTAAAGTATTCTATAATCCATTTTACCATTTTCCTCTATAAAAAAAAAAACTCTTTACTCGAATTTAAAATTGCTAGCGGCTGCACAAAGAGGCCTTTTCTCATGTTTAATAAGCAGATGTTTACACAGTTTTTACTTGACAAATCACAGAGTGGTCAACAATACTGATGTAATGTTATTAGTACAGAAATAGGTATTTTTCACACCATTTACATATTTAAAAAAATGCTTTGGGTAGAACTGAGAACTGATCCAAATGTATAGCATGTTTCTGTGTCATTATATAGACTGACTGGTCTGAATTTTCAACTCCATTTAAAGACAAAATCAAATATCAATACTAGTTCTAAACAGACCAAACAGAATATCAACGTCACTATCAAAGCGTGCTGAATCACTGCCTCTGACTTTAAATCTGCGTTGAAAGGAGCAGCTGAGAAAACCGTGTATAGTGCAGTACAGTCCACTGAGCTCTTACATACAGCATCTGTGTGCAACCTGAAAGCAGGAAGCTGGAGTATTTCCATTTTAATGTGAGTCAGATGTTGCTCCAGTAATTCTTGATTGATAAGCAATTTTCCAGTAACGTCCGCTAAAAGTAAAGTCTGCTGTAAAAAGTCTCAGGCTCCTGTGTCATTCAAATACTTTCTTTTTGCAAACCGTTGACAACAAACCAAGTGTTCATTACATGTCAGAAGCTTTAAAAACACAGACCCTAATGAAGGGTTTCAGCTCAAAGTTTTCCATCATTTTTTCCCCTCGTATGACTCCTTTCATCCTCTAAACAAACCACCTGCTGGGGGTTAAATCTGCATGGGTTCATTCTTACTGCTCATAGGACAGCTGTGCATATCATCAGGCTACGCCGAGAGGGTGTAATGCTTTGCTGGATTGCATTCTTTACCCCCTCTTAACCCCACGGTCGCCCCTGTGTGTATTTGCTCAGCTATGATTGACATTCTGACAATGACGTGAGTTGGGAATCCAGTTTGTCTGCTGCAGCTTCCTCTGCTACACCACGCCCAACTCACTCATTTGAAGAAACATTTTTTTAAGCTAGCAAGCATGCCATCACCAGCTGCACTTTAAGATGACAGCGCTGGAGTCTGTGCACTCACTGCACTAACTGCTTTAATCATTCTCTGTGTTTATAGTTTTCGGTTAATAACTAAATAAAAAAAATTGGTGTCCCTTTTTTGTGTGCATCCCACCGCCACAGAGAAAGTGTTATTATGTGGAAAAGAATGCATGTCCTTTGGGAACTCAGCGCTGCCAGTCTGCAGCTCTGAATTCAGTTGAATCTTTATTGCATCAGTTGGTTTTGTTAGTCAGGCACTAATGTTTTGGTGCAAACAGCGTATCCAGAGCCTATTGTGTGACGGATGCACTTCATACAAGGAACTAAACAGTTATTGTTATGCATGACACTGAAATGACATCTTGATACTGATAAAGCAGTATTGCCATGTGTTTTGCACAATGAGACACTCCATTCAACTCATCCTGCCAGACAATGTGAGGCAGAATCACCGTACAGTAGTTGTTATAGGTAGACAAATATTTGACCCTCCGTATCACACAATCCGACTCATTTTTCTACAAGTTTATC
The DNA here is from genome assembly GCF_000239375.1 of Pundamilia nyererei. Taxonomy (NCBI): domain Eukaryota; kingdom Metazoa; phylum Chordata; class Actinopteri; order Cichliformes; family Cichlidae; genus Pundamilia; species Pundamilia nyererei. The sequence continues at coordinate 256,212 of NW_005187704.1, read as the reverse complement.
AGGCTGTTCAGCCTGTGTGAAAGCAGTGTCCTCTGGCATTTGTGGACAGAAAAAAGTCATAGGTCAGAGGTTTCAGTTTCTCTTCCTGGCAGCCTCCGTCTGTGGTCTGTCCAGCCTGAGGGGCAGATGTGACAATGAGGTGCGTCACAAGTAAAGATGGAACTCTTCACACAGCTCACCTAAAATTGCTGAGACTCTGTGCTAACATTTCAGTGGGTCCTCAGCAAACATCACGCTGGCTCGACAAAACCAAACAGGCCTCACAAACACTTTAACGATGAGCGCAAACACTGCAGGGAGCTGCAAGTCAGCTGGGCTCAACTCACATTCAAGTTAAGGGCAACACCCATGTGTGTGGATCGAAGCTGCAGGGAATCAATATTTAGAGCTAAGAGTGAATATTTAGAGAGAATTTGCAATATTTGCTTCTTTTTTCTATTTTATTGTAGGAAACTCGTCACATAAAGCCAACACGCTCCCAAATGACATGCAGAAATGTCAGCTGTACACAGCAGTAGTGAAAGACTAGCTGAAAATGACAGCTCCATTCTTCTGATTGTTTTAGTTACTGCCACAGCCTAAACCTCCCCTAAAGGCAGGTCCGTCCCAATTAGCCTTCCTCGTGCAGCTTTAATTAAATATTGGTTCCACATGACAAGTTGAAGTGCAGTGCCAGCTCTCTGTAAATAGATTAGTGACCTAAACTTCAGTGATGGATGGCTGACCCCCACAGCTCTTCCCTGCTGTTTCTCTTCCTCTCCATCTCTCTCCAGCCCGGCCTGTTGGCCCCATTTCTCCTCTCTGTCCTTGCTGTCATCTCGACCTCCATCATCATTTAAAGGTTGCTTATTTTTCAGTGATACCAGAATCTTTAACTCTCACACCTAAATGTAAATTATGTAAAGTACCCTACAATGCCAGTTGCTCAGTACTGGACTGCTACCTTGGCACTATCCTGCTACTGATTTTGGGGCCAGTTTTTGTAATGTTGCTGACTGAGACGGTCTGTGGGTCTATTTATGCCATAGGCCATACTTTGCCAAAGTACACCACAGTCATGAATTTAATACCTCCACCACTGGTGAGTGGCTGTGCCTGATGATGCTGAATATCCAGCAATATCTAAGACTTCAAGGGGAGGCATCGGGACTCCAAAATCCTGAACTTATTTCCAGGTTTTTGGACTCATTCACGGGGTAATTTATTGACTGATGATTTGAACATTTATTGCCCAGGTACCACTGGCATACCTGCAGAGTGCACAGTAGCACTCTACAGGATTAATGTACTTACTAAAAGGCCTGCATATTAAACATGTGTTCACTGAGTTAAGGCAGGCTGGACTGCTAGAGAGACAAAAACAAACAAACAAACATACAAATGGTCAGAGTGGCTTTCCCATGAGATTCCTGACATTCCTCCTCCTCTTTCTCTCTTTGGATCTCAGCTTCTCTCATTCTGCCCTGAGGCTGCAGCTGGCCTCCTAACATCCTGACAGGCCTGCTAACTAACACACAGCACAAACACGCATACACCTCTAACAGACATGTGCGAGGCCTCAACCAGAAAGTGTGAAAACGGGATATCTGGGAAACATAGTGGTGTAAAGGAAAGAACAGCCAGACAGACAGGCATATGAGGAGAGTTGGAAAAGTGCAGTCACTCGTGAGGCTCAGTGGGACTAACTGTAACAGGGGGACAAACAGGGGCAAAGGTCAGTGTATTGGCAAATGATAAAGATCTGCAAGTTTAGCAGACTGAGAGATCCAGAGCCCAAACTAAACCGTGTCAGCACCCAGTCTGACTGCAGCGAATGGGCGCAGCACACTTTCTTCTGATTTCATCATTTTAAATTTAGAAAAGGGCGTGTAGCGCTGCGATCCACCGAGCCCAAGACTAAATCTGACAGAATCGGCACGTGCTGGGTCACAGCAGGCATGTGCGTCTCAAAATAGAGACGGAGGGAACGGGAGCACAGCAGAGGGGAAGAATGAGCAAAACGAGGCCTGCCTGCAGTGGTTTGACTGAGCATGCATGAACACGCACATGTGCGCGACCCCAGCCAGTCGCACCAACACACATGCGTACGCAGAGTAGCAAGCAGTGAATGCACTGGGTGCTGCGCCCAGAGGCGCTGAGGCAGGTTTGTAAACAGACTGCCGTCCTGCTCTAACACGGTTGGCTAAATGCATATTACACTAACCACAGATCCAGGACAGAGATCAGGCTGGAAAAAAATGAACTTGAGAGTGTGACATCATTCTGCAACTTTCAGCCTGCTCAGAGAAACAACAGCAGAGTTTCAGGGAACCATCATGTACTCTTGAAACCGGAGGACCTTTCTCACTACATGTTTCTGTGTCCTCTGTGATGACCAGTAGAAGTACTGGTAAAAATCCAAGAGAAATGTAAACTGCACCGTGATATCCAAAATATATGACACTGTGACTTTAAGAAACGAACACCTGTGAGGCTGAAAAGCCAAACAGGAAACCTTGAAGCTTGAGGAATTTGCTGTTGAAGCTGTCGCCTGATGCTCCTCGAGTATGACCTATGAGAACCCATCAGTCCAGGGTGTCTCCTTTACAACCATGAAGCACAGCTGTGTGTAGCCTTGAATGCATTTTACATGATGTGCAGGCACAATAAAAGCAACACCTGTACAATTTAATCATCCATTTCAACTCCCTGTCTTGATTTGAACTATGAATGAAAAAAAGTAGCTCATATTTTATGTCTTTTTCCGTAGCCTCCAACTACAGGAAGAGACATTTCTGGACCAGATGGAGCACAAAATCCCCTTAATGTTTGTACTGAGTTTGCCAGCACTCTCTTTGGGAAAATGCCTAAGGAGCAACGCCCAAAACAACTTAGAGAAATGATTCCAAGTGCCTAAGTGCTTTAGACACTTATGTTACCATTACATAGGTGTCTGTAATGGTATTCTATGGCCAAAATGCAAACATCAAAATCCATCTACATACAGTCTCTGGCTCCAAATATTTTCAACAGCAGGATGTTTGAATATTATATACATTATTGCAATTATATGTTTAAATCCAAGACATTTCAGAATAAATCTTTAGGTCAAAATTAAATTAAATTAAATAAGAAATAAGCCTCAACATCATAGTTCAGTCTTGCTTCTTCGTGTGGTGCTTTACAGGGTTTCCCAGCAATCACTTTGGCTTGTCAGAGCAGGAAAAGCACAGGTGTTACCACCAACGGTTGCTCACTTCCATTCTGCTGAGCCAATAAACAGTGGTGCAGCAAACCTGCATGCACTACAGTCAGATACACTGTGTGATGCAAGCATTGCTATAGTGATTAATTGTGCCTGTAGGAACATGTCAAAGGGACAACAGCTCAATTATACTTTTCCCATGAAAACATGACAGTGTTGGAACAAGTCCCATCTTTATCTACTGACTTCATCATTTTAATTTATTTACTTCTATTTAACTAAAGTGCTTCCCACATTATTTAAACTGTTTACATTTGATACTAGTCTCTATATTCTCAGTATCTCAATGTTTGGGAGAAATCCTCAACAACGAAATGATGAGAAAGTACTTTACAAGTACAGTGGGGAAAAAAACCCTTTTAGCAGGAAGAGACTTCAGCAGAACCATGCTGAGGGTGGGGCAGCCATCTGCCGTGACTGGTTAGTGGGTGAGGGGAAAGAGGAATGAAAAACAAAGGAGGACAACATAGTGATACAGTGGGTTTCCTATCAATAAACTCATACCTTTCTACTTCGGGCCACAGCGACCGCTGTGTTTTTTTTTGCTAATATTAGAGATTAGTTTGTAAAATATATCATTCTACTCCCAGGAGACTGGTCCATATTTGTAACTGGTCATATGCTGCAAACACTGCGCCTCTCCTATAAAGGTGCTTTGAGGTAGACTGGAAAACTTGGGTTGACCTATCAAGTTAATAATTACCTGCACATAACCACTTAGCTGGACTGCTGCCGTTTGGCTAGCAAAGCCATGTAAGCATGTTCAACCTGCTTCACATTACAGGCTTTTAGCAGTGTCAATAATAATAAAATTACCTCGGCTGACAGCCACAACCAAACCAAATGTTTGATTTGACTGACGGGAGCACAAACTGAAGCATGTGACCTGAACCTGCAGGACAGTGCATCGTTTCCACATGACTGTCTTTTTGGTAAATTGCATGAATAAATGGGTTCTTAATAAGAGTTAACATCATTATTGTGTGAGTGAATGTGTGCGTGTTTAGTGTCTATCAATGCATCTGGTTAAGCCAGCAGATTAACTGGCCCAAAGCTGTCTTTCAACCACTGCCTTCTGCAAGGTCAGTAGGCAAGGCGGTCAATCCAAAGCCTGCAGACGGTCTTATCTGGACACGCGTACTGCACAGCGTTACTACACACACAGGCTTAGAGGAACACAACAACAAAGGCAGAGACAGCAGGACACACAGGCAAACAGTTTTACGATGCGGATCAGTGAGGCAGATACTGCTTTTGATCTGTTAAAGAGATTCAGGCTCATCCATCTGCTTCAGTCGCTGCCACTGACCACTAGTAACAAGTGACTTAATTTCCTTCATGGATTCCTATTATAAGCAGCTGAAACCATGCGAGAAAGCTGCGACCTGAGAATGTGGAGAACTTTGTTGTGGGAAGCTTTTAAACCCATCTACATTAGCTCATATCGAACTTCGCCACTCCTGAGTTCAGACTCTTAAAGGGCTTTTGATGTGCTCTCCTCCTGAGCAGCTCTGGGAAAGCAGAGGAGCGATGCTGGTAAGTAGTGGCCTTGTTAGGCATCAGAAGCAGCGTGAAACAGGCATCGCTTCCCCTCTCCTCTGAGCTCTCCTCAGTTCGCGTCTGACTCC
>NW_005187704.1:227318-240719 GCF_000239375.1 Pundamilia nyererei | reverse complement strand
TATGAAAAAATCTCATATCGCCCAGCTCTAATTACAAGTGGCCCTGCATATTTAATTGGTACTTTTAACCCGTTAAGCTCTTTATCTGGGTAGACAGAAACACACTAGTTGCTGTTTCAGCAACACTATGGATTAATCCAGAGTCTCAGCAGGTCCTTCCTGTCACATTTTTTTTCTCCAGTGCGTGTATGCAGTACCATACCAAATCCTCCCTGTGATAAGATTCTTCGCCTTCAGAGCCTCGTCCCCAAAACCAACAAGTATTCGTGTGTAACTGAATCCTAATTAGCCAGTATTAATAAGATGTATTTTTTTTGTGTGTTTTCTTTTTAAGATTTCAAAAATGATAATTATGATGCAATTTTTTACCAGTAACCCTGATAAATCGGGTAAAACATGATGTACTAGAATTTGTGATCAGTGTCTTTGCATTCTGTGCTGTTTAAATAAAACAAGAGTTTTCAGACAACAGTGTGATGAATACAGGAACAGACTGCAGCTGAGAAACTTTCCACTGAACTTATGTGGTAACCCTTGTGTGGTGTTCATATTTTTGTTACTCAGCCAGTGTTCATGGGTCTGGTGGACCCGCTAGAGTTTTGGCTTTCCAAATTAACACTATCAAACAATTTTGTGTTAAATTACTCAAAAGATGTTTACTTCATCCCAATTACAAGCCACATGAACAGCAAACATGGTTAATTTTTTCCCTTTACCTTTGTTAGATCACATTTATGAATCAATGTGCTTCTCGGGTTTTTTTGTTTTTTTTTATAAAATGTTATAAAAAAATTAATCGGTTATAATCGAGTGGAGTGAGTGGAAAGACAACACATTTACACGTGAAGCAATATGTATCACAACTAAATGGGATGCTCATCAATGGTGACATTAGGCCCAGGGATGTAAAACAGGGGAAGGTGGTGCACACACTTATCCCACACTGTCCTGATGGCAGCTAGCTTGTCTCTCTGCCGTTGAGCTGGTCTGTCGTCTCGGTTATCAAAACGGATAATCCTGGAAATTTTGTGGAAGTTTTCCAGAGACACTGATGCACGGAAAGGTTCTTGCCGGTTTCTGCATCCCACAGGGATTCTGTGGATTCCCCTTTGCACCTGAAAACTCCTGCAAGGATAAGAACCCCAAAGTAGGCCTTTGGGGTTCTTAGATCAATTTGGTCCATCTCCTTCCACCTCTCTCCAAAAACACACCTTCCTTCTAGATTACTGCAATCCAGAATAATTTTCTGGATGGAATCTGGGATGAAAAGCTCAAATGAAGACTTTATGTCCTGCACATGAGTAACTGTCAGCCGTGTTCGCCCTGGCTTATCACAGTAACAGCTCTGCAGGCTGGCTCATTTCTTGAGCAAGAAGACCATTCAATTTCACCAGTTATTGACATCCATATTTCTTCACTTGCTGTCTGGTGGGCTTGTTCTGGTGCTGGAGCTGGCTGCAGATGGGGTACTCGTCTTCGTTTTGTTACTAAATGGTGCTCAACCTCATCCTCTTCTTCAAAGTCACTGTCAGACTCTGAATTTTCAGAAATGTGAAATATTCTGAAACCTCTTTGTCAACATCATCATCCGAAGCCCCTCTCTCTTCCAAAATCAATTGCATGGCCCTCGCAGCAGATAATCTTTTGCCATCTTGATCAGTTGTGATAAAGAACCACACTGGCAAAGTCTTATTTATAGTATTATGCCCCTAATTTGCAGGTGGGACAGGGTATGAGAAAATAAAATTTGGATCCCTCAAGAAAGAGGGTAAAATGTGCGGGAATGTCAGAGCAGACGGTGTTGGTAGTTGAATTTTCAACAATGTTGCAACTTTGTGCGGAGCAGGAGGGGAAGAAAACATTATCAGCAGCACCAGAAAGGAGGAGGACAGAGTGTGGGAACACAGGACCTACACTTTCAACACTTTTATTAGACCTGGGTCCAGTGGACAATCCAGTTCGGATTTATGTTCTTCACAGAAAATAAGCCAAAGCCAATGAATTTCAGGTTGAAAAAATAATTAGTTGTTTAATTTTTCTTTTGAGAAAAACTGAAAACGGGTCTCACAGACCCGAACACCATACAAGGGTTAAAACGTGCTCGCTAGTTAGGTGTGAAATTTATATGCTGCTGCATGCTAAGAAATCTGAGACGCGACGGAGGGGCCCGCGTGTGAGAAACCCTGAAACAGGATAGTGCTGATTGTGGATCTTTGTGGCCCTCTCCCAAACTGTCACTCGACTGCTCCTCCACAGTGGCTGTTTACTAAACAGGAAACTAAAACCCCCAGACTGAGACAATAATGAGTGGATGCCTCTTTGCGTTAATGTCTCTCTCCATTCACTGAACAGCTCGGGGTCACCACAGGCTACAGAGTTAGATTTATGACCTCTTAAAACATTTTAAAAGTTGTTCAGTTTAAGACAAAAACAAAGAATATTTCTAAAGCACAACAAGAAATATTTTTTCCCCAAAAGTCAAATCAGTAGCAAAACAGAGCAACAGCGATTGGTTACCAATATTGACTTGCTTTTAGTTACTATGAGTTAGAAATGAGTCCATCCTTCAGTCTGCTAAAGACTACTCCTTTTCAGGAAGCCACTAAGAGCGTTTCCCAAAATTTTGGAATTTTTCCTTTAAGATCGACTCATATCGTAAGTTTCATTTCCCTGTTGTGGCCAAATAAGGAAGTTCGGCTACACAGAGCTAAGCACTAACGTCAGATGGTATTATTTACTTTAGGGTTAGAGATGGGGTAATAAAGCTGGAGAACGCAGAGAGACAAACTAACACTCCTGACAAAGAAGTATGCAAAACAAGAGAAACTGAAGCACACAGATAAGGCATGTGGATGTTTTTTTGAAGACTGGCAGTGATGAGAAACATGATTATTCTGCACTGTTGTTGTGCTGTTGCATGTTATTATATTCTAGTGTCCTGTTGCTGTATATACACACAGTATATTGTATCTGAGAATCAGTATAAAGATAGAAAAGAATCAGCAACAAAACACCTACAGCCAGACAGATGTGTAGCTAAGTTATAGTAGCCGGCAAACTAGCCACACGGTAGAAACAAATCTGAATCTTTGTGTTGTGCCATTATATGCCCGAGTTAGGATTGCACTGGCTGGTGAAAAAAACTTGGTGAAAAAGTGACCTTTTACATATTTAGCATTATGTGAAAAATACATAGCAAAATGTGTGACAGCTGAACAAACATGGAGGACATATTTACAACAACAACAAAAGTAAAAGTCGTATCTGTTACAATCAAAATAACTGGACCACCTTCTGCTTCAGATCTATATAGACAATCCAAGCCATTGTTCCACCACTCCCCTGTCCACTTCCCCTGCTCTGTAATGCAGTTAGCCACATTTTGCACCAGACATCCTGCAGCTTACTTTCCAAATGAAGTCATCCAAAACACACTGATGTGTCATTGTGCGTCCTGGCCAGAGGAACGTGAGAAAACCCTTGTGGGAAACTGTGGAAATCCATCTTTTACTAAGGTGACAGACACACTTTCTTCATCACTGAACGACACCTCGAAGCCTTTAACTGCCTTTTAAACGGTCAACTCTTCATCCTGAGCAGCTGAATGTGACATGTATGGGATGCCGCACATGTTTTACTGTCTTTGAACCTGTGCTGATGACTCATGCACGCAGCAATGGAAAACGCACAGCAGTGGCAGGTGTACACACAATAGAAGCAAACATGCACATGAGTGTCCTCACTTACAGTCAAGGTGTTGATGTTTCCAACTTACCTACAACCATTAATGTGAACTCAAACCCTCTTTTGACAGACTTCCGATACACCTGGTTGGGGAGGTTGGCAAAGCCCACGTAGCCCTCTAGGTTCCGCTGCTGAAACAAAAAACACACATTCTGTCAAAGAGATCAACAGCATGAATCAATAACACACTCAGACTCTTAAACACGCATCAGAATAAATATATGTTTGGAATAGCTGGAGCTTTATGCACTTGTTAAGACAAACAGCTGGATTTGGACACACAAGGTGACACAAATCTTGCTTTTGTAAACCTGTTACTAGAATTTTCCTGTGCTACAGTGGCAGAGCCTCTAAGAGATGAAGTACAGCTGGGTTTAATACATAAAGACTGCTATAAGGGGAACAGAAGTGAGTAGAAGAGAGAAATAACAGGTTTTCTCTTCGATGGAAAGAGGAAGTCGAGTCAATTCTGTCAAAGTCCATGAAAAATGAAAGTGGAAAACACCAATACACGAGGCCAATCATTTCCTCAATAAACACAAGAACACACAAACAAAGAGAATGAAGACGAGCAAAGGAAGAAGATCCTACGTGAATTGTGTCCATCATGTCCCGCATGAAAGACCGGTCGTACTGAAGGCAGGCCGGATCACTGATCTCCCTCTACCTCTCCGTATCTCCCAGCCTGCTGTCAAAATAAAACCCCGCCCTCCAAACACATCGATTGCTGACCTCTGAGGCTGCCAGGCGTGGCACTGATGGAAAGTGCAGCACTGAGAGGTCTGCTGGGGGTTAAAAACCACCCACAGCTAAAGTCAGCAGCCCTTTCTCCATTCCATAAACACTTTAACCATTTTTAGAAAAGTGTCAAAATTTGTGCGTTTGTCTTTCTGGGACTGCCTCATTGCCAGTGTAGGAAACATATTTTTATTGCAGAAATTTAACCACTCGATCAATTTCAGATGTTTTGCTCCTGAATTTCTTGTTTTTGACTTAATTAGTCAGTAACTAGTGTCAACTGTCCCAGCTGACTCTTGGTAAAAGGCAGAGAATGCCTCAGAAAGACTGAAACAGAGAGTGATAACCATTTCCTGCCACATCTTCTTTTGAATCAACTATTGACCTCAGACGCACTTCTTTAAGCCCCTCCAACCCAGAACCAGACACCACCATTATAATTACATTTGCTAGCTTTAGTATCTACAGTGATGTCATGCACTGACATTCAAGCTGTCATATATCGTAAGAGTTGTTCCATCAAATCTACTTCTTTTCCACATTAGATGTGAAGAAGATTCAAACAACAACAACAACAACTTGCTGCAAATCCTGAGCTACAGGCGTTTGTAGTAGAATCACCTATTGTATCGATTTCAAAATCCTAGGTGAGTTCCTTCTTGAGTTATCGCAATCACAGGATTTTCAGAAATCTTGACCTCTGGCTTTGACTTTGAGGTCGCTGAGATTCAAACTTGTGTGAGATTTTTAGTACATACACCTATGGTATACATTTGAAGCTCATTCCTTCTTTCTCAAGTAATCCCATTCACAAACTTGGGTGTAAACATTGCCCACCCACCCAACGACAACACTCAATTAACCAGAAAGTGCCACAAACCCAGCCAGAAGATCTGTGAGCTAAAACAAAAATATCAACTTACATCAGTCCCAAATCATTTAGAGACAAAATTTAGATATGGTACAGAAAAAAAGCTTCTTTGTGACTGCAGTCAAATGATTCATACCATGTTGATTTCAGCTTTTTTTAGTACATTTACTAACATTTTTAGTGCTTGTGTCCATTTATGAAAAACTCCTCTGGAGTATTAAGTTATCTGCTGCAAACCCTTAAATTTGCAAACCCTTGAAAATTTACAAAAATTAATTTGATGACATATTTGAAGTGCAACAGTTTTATGTTAAACTCTTTTATGTTAAGTTTTATGTTAAGTCACTGCAAAGGCTAGATGATTTGTCACAAAATGGACGCCTCCATTCCACAAGCAAAACAATGTGCCTGGAGTTTCATGTTTTTAAAATGCTGGACAAACACTATAATAAATTGTATTAATGGTAAGTATAAATGGTCTGATTCTTATATAGTGCTCTTCTACTCTCCCGGAGTACTCAAAGCGTTCTATACAACATGCTGGCTGTAGCTATATTTTTACATTTATAACTACAAAAATGACACACATCAGGTTCCTGTTCCTCGGGGAAACTTCCTGCCACGGATCTAACCTGATATTAACACGGTACAAGCCTTAGATCTGTGATATTCAGAAAACTCTAAGTTACACACCACCATCAACAGTGGATATTAACAGCTCACAGACAGCAGCAAAAAAAAAAAATAGAAAAAAGGAAGCAATCTATGCAAATAATCAATACTAGGGATGAACACAGGTCGACAGCAGGCTTAACTACTCTGAACTTGCCTGAAGCACTTTCCAGTGTTTCCATGCCTGAGTCACACAGACGGTAGTAGAGTGTGTGTTACATACGCAGCATTGATCTTCACAGCACCAAACAGAGAAAAACACATCTGAGCCACATGGCCTGAGTAAAGCTGTGTGAAAAAGAAGAAGCATGGAACGCTGATCTCATGCGCTATAGTCATCCACAAGTGCAAATGCAGGTAAGCATGACGATATAAAGATATAGAGAAGCAAGAAAGGAATGATGAAGGACAACAGCAAAAGACACATCAGTGTGGTGCTTTGATCCACTCGTTTGACTCTCTCGTTCTCCAAATATACAGTGGATATCTCTGTGCAAAGTGCTCCAGGGTATCACTCTGTGCTACAGTGACAAGAGGGCAGCCAGTAATATCCACTTCCAGTTCATAATTCAAAAGGGCTGCTTTAGAATACAAAGAAGAATAGACGTATATAAACCGTGTATACACTGTTTATGAAAGATGGATGTTATTACGAGGATGTCAGCAGCCGGTTCTGGAATACATATTCTGAAGCTAATATTAGCAAGCTACATCTATAAACTGCATGGATGAAAAGCACTTACATCCATACTTGTTAATTAGCACTAACAGACTAATTACACTCAATACTACCATTTTAACCTTGGGAGAAGTGAAGCACAAACTTCTTGGAGTGTCTGTTCCTCATTATGTTTGTCACATAATTAGAAAGAAAAGCAAACTCAAAACACCAATAGCAGAAACAGTGGACAGCTTAACAGAGGTGACACCTAACAGTCATATCCGTTTTTGCAAAAACACTTCTGGTCCTATAAAAGTCTATACAGCCTCTGACCTCTTAAAAAAAGAATCCACCCCTCACTCATCACATCTGGTTTCAGAACCAGGAAGCTTCATAAGGAGATTTGTGTCCATATTTTACAATCTTTCATGTTTGATCTTATCTTTATCTCTTTTTAGTATGCCATACTTCAGTGTACCTATTGTTAGCAGGAGGGACAACGCAGCATGGAGGAACTTGAGAGTAAAAGGCCTCTAGTTTTGTGTAGCTTTTCTTATTAACTCACATGAACAACAAAGTGTAGTCAAGCAAGCTGATTGAAAGGGTCAGACTGCCTTCACTAGGGCAGGGCGATATGACCAAAAATATTTATCACGATATACATTTGAAAATTTGCGATAACGATATAACTGACGATATAATTGACACTAGACAAAATACTTTACAACTCCACAACTTTATTAGTGCAAAAAACCCCATCAATGTATTTTCACTTAAACAAGCAGCTGGTTTCTATGTGCATTAAACTGATATAAAAATGTAACAGTGCAAATTCCTTGCTAACAGTTTAACCAAAAGGCATTTCCAGTGGAAATTGGCCGACATATCCTCAGCATAACCATGTATAATATCCACAAAACTTAAGAGGTTATACACACACAATACGGTAACATTATGTTGAAGCACAGTACGTATCACTCCGCGAGGCTCCTGCCTACGATAGCCGTAATGCTCCGACAATCCATCAAGCGGTGCGGCTTCGTAGCTTAGCAAAGTCGCAGTAAAGCATTTGAGATTTTCGAGCGCCGTGCACATAAAATCGTTTCGAGGTCAGTAAAAACAACCAGAGTTCATACATAAGGCACACGGGATTATAAGGGGCTCTGTCAAGTTTCAGAAAAATCAAAGGATTGATTTTAAGTGTGCCGTACTTTCTAAACAACACGGTAAAAACGACGGCCCGCTAGCATGCGCTACCAAAAAAAATAGTGCTTTGTTGTGTATCTGACGGACGAAAGCCAAACCAGTTCCACACCAGTGAAGTTGCAGCATTTTTACAAACCAATTCTGGTTCATCCGTTTCATTTAACGATCCACTTTCGCCCTTCTCATTCTGCGTGGCCGCCATGTGCGTATGTAAACAAAGGCACTACGCATGCGCGTTTAACCCATATTCTATCGCGATATGTCACTTTCCTATTGTTGCCCAAAATTACACCGGTATTACCGCGAACGGTATGATATAGCCCAGCCCTAGCCTTCACCCTCTATTCCACTTCATCACTGTGGTTATGTTCAGTCTATGGTCTGATTTAGAATCTAGATCCTACAACGTAACCTACATAAGTTGCCAACGTCATTGCCGGCATTTATGCTGATGCATTATGTGTTAAGTACTGTGTGGTTGTGTCTCGATGTTTTATTTACGTTGCCAGCAGACAGAAACAAATAAAATGCTGGGACTTCCCCCTCCAGGGTCCCCACTCTTGTAGCCATTTTTCTTTTTCCCCTGGGGGCACTTCACAGTACGCTCCCTCACATCCATTAGGGATAGTTTCAGTAATCTACCTCCAGACATATGTGAGTACTCCTGCTGACGCTATAATTATTATTTCTTCTTCCAGGGAGGTATGTCAGGTTATGGCAACTGTTTAAGAAGGTTCCTCAGTTAAGTGGAAGATTTCACTCTGAAGTGTAAATCAGCAGAAACGTTTGCTAGCAAACTTTAATCACACTTACAGTAACATAATGAGATCAACTTGATTTTTAATCATTCACATCACCTGACTCTTAGAGCTCCATTGCACACCTGACGTGTTCGTGTGTGATGGGATGGGATGCACTCACAGTGAGAATAGAGAAAGGAGAGACTAGCATGTCCATAAGTATCAGCTGTATACAGATAAAGATTCTCACGCTGTGCTGAAATTAAACAAATGCAGGAAAAACAGGCGATTCTGATTTTAGTTTATTTATTATTTATAATAAATCCACATTCAGTAAATGTATATTCTTGGACGTCTTCGGTTCATTTGTTTTCCTATCTTTGTAAAAATCAATGTTCCCTCGTGGTGAGGTATACAGCTCACTAATTTAACACTAGCTCTGAATTAGAACTCAGTATCAGCTCATACCCAAAACCAAGGCATCTCTACTGCATCAGACAAGTAAAAAAGTTGGGTAAGTGTATCTCTGTTATTACCTTGCTTGAATGAAGCATAACAGGGCTGCTGCCAAAGTGTGTGGCTGCCTGCCAGATGAGAGTAAGTTCCAGCTGCTGCCCACACCCAAATCTGCCACTGGTTACATAAGATACCACCTATGATGGTTGATCTGTTTCCATGTAGCTCACACAGCACACTGCAGTGGATCTTTAACTATATGGAAGCATGTATTAGTGAAAACCAGTCAGCATTTAGCTCACAAAAAAAGTGTGAGTGGGTGGTTAGCGGAGAGTCTGTGAATCAGATGGGACACTACATGAATAAAATAGTATGCATGCACTATCATACATCACATTTCCGCATAACATTCACATTGGTGTAACAGCTGCAGTGTGGCTATTTCTGACGAGAAAGTGACTAACTGAGCAACAGGCAAGGGACTGTAAAGAAGGAAGTCATGGGGGATGAGAGAGGAAGGCTAGTCAGTCTATACCATTCATACTACCCCATCCCCCAGTCTAACCCAGTGGTGATAGTAGCTGCTTGGTTCACTGACATCATCTGTGATGCCAAGTCCACCCCCTCATGCATGCAGCAGCTGATGCTGTGGCCCTCTCACTGCCTCCTCAGCTGTTTTCAACTTCAATATTAATGCATTGTGTGCTAAATAATGCATCGCTTAAACGTCGATTCATATGAGCACAGTGAATGTATGTTTTCTTTGATTATTTTTTAGCACCGTGCACACTTTTATGCCTGGGGGAGTCACTGCCAATCACCTCGTACTGGATTACAAACAGATGCGGCAGAAATACAATGTGTGCTGTGTTGTGTGGTGAGCAGGGACTCATTGCTAAATCTAAGTGTCAGTTTAAAATGCCTGAACAAAGCCAACAACAGGCAAATAAAGAGGACTGAAAGGGCCACAGCCCCACTGACCCGAGGGTCAGGGCCACTGTGCCAAAGCTGTTGTTAAGAATATTAAAAAGTGATATTTCTTTAAGGGACTCTGGCATGGAAAAGCAAACCGATCTGAGTCTCACAGTCGCAGCGTTTAAAAATTAGACAAGTAACTCTGTGTAAATACTCCTAAAAGAAACCCCACTAAGCCCATCTCTTTGTGCACACAGCGATAATTGACACCAGACCACGTACCCCCCGATACGTGCTGCTCTGTTATGGGAGCTCTCAAGCCAGGCTCTGTTCAAAACAGTGACATTTTATAAGCAACACCATAATTGCGCTGTCCAAAAGGTAAATTGACACAGAATCCACCTCCACATATTAAAACAAATTAAAGTCATTGTTCGTCATTCAAACATCGCTTCATTTAAAAAACGAGGCTACACAGGAGGAATGAGACGTGATTCGCTTTAAAATGATGCCATATAGTGAAGTACTTATTATATGGTCAATCAAATTTAACGCCGGAGTGTTCACCACATTATATTCATATCGCAGGAGATGAAAATTACGTCTTAGTCAAAGGCTGGTATTTGTAAAAATCTGAACCACCCTAAAACGGAACATTTTTTAACGGAGCCTGGTCTGCAATCCTCCAAGTCAATACCAGCGGACCCAGAAACCCACGGTAACGGTTGAGGAGTTTATTATAATAAGTTTATTTGGCGGAAAAAGCCACAGACGTGTTGTGAAGAGTGGTGTACTTACAGCGATGCTGGGAACCGCGGTTTCTGGTCGCTCGATCATCGTGAAGCCGAACTGTTACCACCCAGCCTTCAACGGACACTCACCGAGGCATAAACCGACAAACGTCCGAGAGGGTAACGAAACAACGAGATGCTCACGGCTTTCTCACTAAATAGCCGTCTTTTGGTTCAAGAAAAAAATAGCAGTGCGTCTAAAAATGAATGAATGTGGTTACAGTAGATATGGCCGCTGACGGACACAACGGATGGGAGCACGGTGAAGAGAAAACGCTCCAACGGTCGCTTTTCCACAGGCGGAACACCAACGGGATTTATGCAAGGCCACATCCGGTTGGGAATTTCAGAATAAGACGATGACCGTGTATGGCGCTCGTGTGTTTTTGGATTTTATTAAAAAAAGTATCCGCTAATCGGCTTGTTAGTTTAGATCCTTTTTAACAACAATATCAACAATAAAACGACAAGCATTATTTGAACATCACTAGCACTGTCACAGATAAAAACACAACAAATAAGCGTACATAATTATACATCTAAACACAGAGTCAAGCACAGGGTTTTTCATTTATTCTTGTATACAGACGCCTATACACACATGTAGAAAGAACAAAAGGGCATAAATAATGGGCGAAACTATGAAGAAACGCTAACCTATAGAAAATAGTTTTTAGCAGTCATTTAAAATGAACCACAGATTCTGCCTATCAGATGTGTGCTGATGAATGCTGTACCAAAGTTCGGTAATCTTATTTAATTTTATTCTTTCCCTATTTGTCTGAATCAACCTTCCTACAGCATCATTTTGACAACTGATACGTTTAGGTGCGAAACTTCCGGTATCCCGCTAGCAGTGTCTTCATAACTTGACCCTCCCGCAAGAAATCCAGATCCGCCTTCCTATTGGCCAAACACAAATATGATGGGCCT
Organism: Pundamilia nyererei; assembly: GCF_000239375.1. NCBI lineage: Eukaryota > Metazoa > Chordata > Actinopteri > Cichliformes > Cichlidae > Pundamilia > Pundamilia nyererei. Next base: position 228,992 of record NW_005187704.1, on the reverse strand, counting down.
CTAATTGTGTTTGTGGGGCCTTCATGTGCTGGAGGCAAAAATTTGCTTTCTTCACAAACCCTGGACACTAACCAAGCACCAGCAAACAACAAAAAGAAGTGAGAGAAACTGTGAAACAAAGTGTACTTAGAACCACCACAGGCTTATGAGTTAGTAATTGCAAGCAGCAATCAATAAATCTTTTAAATTTTTATTCAGTAACATCATTCTTGTGGATAACTCTCATTTTGATTATACAGTGCTAATGGTCTTGTGGTGAATGTCATAACAAACAGGAATTTTTCCATGTGCCCACCCCTACTTGATTTTTAGCTGCACTCATGAATAGATTACGAAAGGGGCCAATGGCACACAAACAAAGGGGGCTGCAGGTCAGTGGGGCCCCCGTACAATAGTGTGACTGTTACATTTTGTCAAAGTCAGTAACTAAAAGTACACAAAACAATTGCAGTGATTTTAAAGTATCATAAAGCACTCATACTACCTGACAGATTCCTTGTTGTTTATGGGGATCTGCAGGGCTCTATGGTAGGACTGATTGAACCTCTTTACATCATGCATACTTCTCTTTGCCAACATTATTACTATACTATACTATACTATACTATACTATACTATACTATACTATACTATAAAAAAAAAACCCAGATACCCAAGAGTAGAATGGGAGGCAGACCCCTCAGCTATCAGGTCCCTCTCCTGTGGAACCAGCCCCCAATTTGGCTTTAGAAGACAGAGAGCCTTTCTACTTTTATACTCAACTATTGTATTCTCATTTACTTCATAAATTTTCACTGCTGCTGCTCCCAGTATGGGTGTCTGCTTCCACACAGACGGGTGGGGCTGGGGGGGTGGGCTTTTACATAGCTGCACTCAAGAGACCAATTGTCTCTGAATGCATCCAGTAAATCAAAGTGATTAGATGTGTGGAATGAAAAACAGCAGGGCTGACCTCTCTTTGTCTCAGACACAAGCAATAAGCTGTAAGTAAGTTCAGTGTGTCTTTGAAGCTTCTTATCAGAACCTTTCTGACAGTTTAGTCAATGAAAAGCAAAAGAGCTTGAGATCAGGCGTTCGTATTGTGGTGGCTTGGATAGTTGCACACTCTAGTGGGAAACAAAGAAACAACCATTAATTCTTTAGAAAGTAAAGGAGGCCATGGCTCTTTTTAACACATTTAAGTTTATATCTACTTGGCCCACTTTTCAATTCAATTCAGTTCAATTGCAGTTATTTATATAGCGCCAAATCACAACAACAGTCGCCTCAAACCGCTTTATATTGCTCAGTAGATCGTACAATAATACATACAGAGAAAAACCCATCAATCATATGACCCCTTATGAGCAAGCACTTTGGCGACATTGGGAAGGAAAAACTCAGCAGAACCAGGTTCAGGGAGGGGCGGGGCCGTCTGCTTTGACCAGTTAGGGTGAGAGAAGGAAAACAGGATAAAGACATGCTGTGGAAGAGAGACAGAGATTAATAACAAGTACGATTCAATGCAGAGAGGTCTGTTAGCACATAGTGAGTGAGAAAGGTGACTGGAAAGGAAAAACTCAATGCATCATGGGAATCCCCCGGCAGCCTACGTCTATTGCAGCATAACTAAGGGAGGATTCAGGGTCACCTGGTCCAGCCCTAACTATATGCTTTAGCAAAAAGGAAAGTTTT
>NW_005187704.1:225102-226780 GCF_000239375.1 Pundamilia nyererei | reverse complement strand
GTTACTGGAGGCCAAGGTAATGCCATCCAGAGTAAGAATCTGCTTAGATACCATATTTCTAAGATTTTCAGGGCCGAGTACAATAATTTCAGTTTTATCTGAATTAAGAAGCAGAAAGTTAGCGGCCATCCAGGTCTTTATGTCTTTAAGACATTCCTGCAGTTTAACTCATTGGTGTGTGTTATCTGGCTTCATAGACAGATCTATGTCATCTGCATAGTAGTGAAAATGTATGCTATGTCTTCTAATGATGCTGCCTAAGGGAAGCATGTATAATGTAAACATGCTTCCACAGGGTTCCTATCACTGAACCCTGTGGAACTCCATAACTGACCGTAGTGTGTGAAGAGGACTCTCCATTTACATGCACAAATTGGAGTCTATTAATTAGATATGATACAAACCACTGCAGCACAGTACCTGAGATACCCACAAAGTGCTCTAATCGTGCTAATAGAATAGTATGTTCAACAGCATTGAATGCTGCACTAAGGTCTAACAGGACAAGCACAGAGATGAGTCCACTGTCAGAGGCCATAAGAAGATCATTTGTAACCTTCACTAAAACTGTTTCTGTGCTGTGATGAGCTCTGAAACCTGACTGAAACTCTTCAAATAAACCATTCCTCTGCAGATGATAGCTGTTAGCTGTTAGCTGTTTGACAACTACTCTTTCAAGGAACACTTGCTCCTTGCAAAGAATATTGTTATTCAGGAAGTGATCGATATTGAAGTTTTTAATTCTGTACACTGTAAATTTACAGAAGCCCTGCGACAGACTGGCGACCTGTCCAGGGTGTACCCCACCTTTCGCCCTATGACAGCTGGGATAGGCTCCAGCACCCCCCGCGACCCTGAAAAAAAAAAAGGATAAGCGGAAGTGAATGGATGGATGGATGGATGGTAAATTTACAGGAGTGCTGGCATCATGACCCAGCTCTAACTAAGCAGCAAAGCACGAGCATGACCAAGAGCTTTGAACTGATGCTAACTTAATATAGCAATCAATCTGCACATCACAGGATGTGATCTGTTTAGCTGGGCTCTCTGGTGTTCCTTTGGAAAACCAGCAGTTTCCTTACCGTTTATTTAAGTGGCACAAATTGTTACTTTATGAGAAAAAAAACAAAAAAACCCCTGCAGAGACAAACTTTCATTTATTCTTTAATTTTAATTTAGGACTCAACTTAGTAGTAGGATGCAAAAAACAAAGTGTTTACAAACACTAACCAAACTGGAAACAGGGATACTGGAGATGTATACAGTTCCAGTCTGTAAGAAGACTCACAATGACAAAGTTTCACTGATCCTTTATCCTTTATTTTAAAGTGAAGTTTTCAGCACAATCATAAAAACACAAATACTTAAGTTTTACATCAAAACCAAGCGAACTGTCCACAGTGCAGGAACAGTGCTGCAGCCCATAGCTTATACTCTGCTGTTTACTGATGACACCATGTGGAGGTGGGAGGCACTGCTCTTTCACAAAGAACAGCTTCTCAAGTCATTTCAGATTACACTCCAAAGTATCACAGTGCTTACGGTCAGACTTTCAGTGTTGTATTAAGCAAAAACACTCGTTATTCAGTATAATAAGATAAATATTCAAAGTCAGAAATGTAAAAATATTAAATATCAGTATTAAAAGAACGACAGAGTAAACAAAGAAATGTTTGGA
>NW_005187704.1:207384-208457 GCF_000239375.1 Pundamilia nyererei | reverse complement strand
AACGGTAACTGTAACGGAATACAGTTACTCATATTTTGTATTTTAAATACGTAACGGCGGTACATGTATTCCGTTACTCCCCAACACTGTCTGTGCTTCTCCACCAATGCTGCATTTGAGTTTTGATCGAAATTCTGTGGTATTTAACTCACCAAGTCCACACACAACACTCTCCACTCCAAAGCCTAACATTTTACACTAGGTGACAAATCGTCAGTATTTTACGCTCCTGCGCACCCAACATGTCCCTATTTTCCCAGATTGGAAAAATGAGGAAACATGAGAACCATTTGGAATGAATCTTCACATGTACGTTCGTTTTACTTATCATTAAAGTCCTGGTTAAGGTTAGATCGGTTAGATAAGATTATGGTTATGGGTTAGGGATAAGGTTAGGGTTAGGGCTGCAATACACGGCTGGGACGTGGATTACCACAGGAGCGTCATTCTGCTGGATTTCATCCATAAGCCGGCACGTGGCATAAGAATGCGGAAGGTCACCTTTCGGGTGCCTCAGGAACGTCTCGGGACTTGACAAATCAACACTATATTACGCCTCGGGAGTGTAAACGGGCTGCAACACAAGTCACCACTGATGCATGCCCAATAAAACGGGTGGAGCAAGAAGACATCAGGGAATTTTTGCTTTCTCGGCTTGATGCGTACTTTGCGGGTTTCTAAATTCATGGGCTTCGTCCTCCTGAGGCCGCATGTGTAGGCCAATTATGTAACAGCAATGCAACAAAGGCTGTCCAATTTCGTAGACTCCTCCAAATGCAAGTGACAAATACATCCTCCTTTTCCCCAGATTTGAAGGATGGGTCAGGTGTATCCTTCGTGGCCCACCATGTCGCAGAATTCATAGTGCGGCCCAGCCAATTCCAGTTTCCAACAATGGTGGCCGCCACTAAGTTTTAATATTACTGTTATTATTCTTTCTGGGTCACAAAATAAACTTTTAAGATATTTTCAGGCAAGAATGTAGCTATGTAAACTTCAAATATCTGCTCAGTTTATCAAGACTAATATTTGCGACATTTTCGGAGACTGATATAGAAGTATACATATATATA
>NW_005187704.1:204247-205273 GCF_000239375.1 Pundamilia nyererei | reverse complement strand
CCCTCAAGCTCCCAGGCCTCTGGTAGAGGACCCGAGCTTGAAGGATAAACCGCCCGCAGGGGCGTGCTGGGTGTATATATATATATATATATATGTATATGTAAAAGTCACTTAGGTAACTTAAAAATGTTCTTGATTGGCTGTTTTCAGTGTTTAATTTCTTTGTGAGTAAATCGGTTTGGCTGAGATTACAGCTGAATAAACAGAAAAGTGATTAAACTGAAGTGTGAGATGATCGAGGATTTACGCCAGTGTCCTGTTATATTTTAGACATCGAGGAGGAGACGGCTGAGTTTATTAAACTCCAGCTGGTGACGCAAATCTGAAGGCTAGACCGTCCAGTTTCACAGCCTCTCACTTCCGGCCCGGACTTCGGAGGACACGGCCACCGCGGTCTATTTGGGCCGGGTCCTCCGAAGGCCGGGTAGGCCCGAAGGATGCAGAAGGATGCAGCCTATAAATTTGGACACCCCCTTTGAATTGGAACACTACTTGGTCTGATGGCGTATCACGAGGCCACGAGACCGCAAATACGCACAAGTACGCATATTGAGACAGGCCCTTATAGTACGAATCAGGTGGAACTAGATAATCTGCCACAGCGCACCAGATCATTTCTCACAGCACACCTATGTGCCACGGCAAAGTGTGTGGGAAACAGTGCCTTACAGGACCCACTGGAGGGCTGCAAGAACACTTAACACAAATCCCTCAACGTGATCTTCAGCGAGAGGATATCATATTATCAGTACTATCATAAGTTGCTCTGGTGTCTATTTAAGTGACATGAGTTGTTGCAGTATGCAACAAAACACAGGATGACAAAGACAAACTTTAGCTGATCCTGTAACTTTAATTTAAGGAGTACACTTAGTAGCATAAGCATGCAAAACAAAAAATGTTTACTCAGACTTTACATCAAAACCAAACAAACTGTCCACAGTGCAGGAACAGTGCTGCAGCCCATAGCTTATACTCTGCTGTTTACTGATGACACCATGTGGAGGTGGGAGGCACTGCTCTTTC
>NW_005187704.1:201124-203058 GCF_000239375.1 Pundamilia nyererei | reverse complement strand
CCAGCATGAGCACAACCACAGACAGAGCGAGACGAGGAGCGGCCATCCTGAAGTTTGTTTGTTGGCTTCGTGTTGCAACAGTGGATTAAAGTCTCAGCTGAGCTCTGTCGGCTTGTTCTCTGTGCTGTGTCACTGCTGTCCACCTGCTTCACATTTATACAGTTGGAAGAAGAAGCGGGGAGACCCCACTTTGCATCTTGGGAATATCCATGACGTGGCTGTGACTTTTGCCATTTTACTATAGAGGGTATTTTTTTTGGGCTTTTTTTTCTCTGTGCTTTCGGTTCTCTATATAAACTGTTTCACTGTTAAACTAAAATGAGGAACCGGTTTTTACACATCGAGTTTCCCTATTAATTACGTCTCACTTGAGCGAGGGTGTGACTAAAACTACAAAAATCTGATCTCTCTCTCATCTGCATAATCTGCTCTTTATTATTACACTTTTTATCATTGGTGCGGTGTGAAACACAGGAGAGCAACCACAGTTTAATGATGATACAGGTCATATGAGTATCCAGACAATATAAGGAGTCCAATGGGCAGCTCAATAAACAGACTGAGCACAGATACAACAGGAATCTCCAACTGAGCAACAAACTTCCAGCCAGTAATTATGTAAATAAACAAGGACACAACAAAAGGCAGCAGGAGAATGACTTGAATGAATGGAATGTAGTAAAACACGTTTGGATTTTTTGACTCCTATGACTGCTGGGATGAAAGTTTTATTGTGGGCTTGGAATCTATCAAAGGTTCCCATGAGAGTCATGACCTGTGGTGAGTGTCTTAGTGCTGGCTGTCTGACAGACAAGCTGTGGAATCACACAGGAGACTTTTCTCAGTAATAACCGTTGAAAGTACAAGAGACACCACATGGATGTTATGCATGCATGTGGTGTCACACTGATTCAGCATTCAGCCAGCAACATTCACATGAACTTGGAAAGTTTGAGCTAAATTTGGCACTCATGTCTCACTCACTTGTGTGTTTCTTAAACAATAAAATGTAAATCAGATGAGGACAACAAATTCATGGGAAGCATCAGGAATCATTTCTGTTCATTTCGAAATAGCCCTATGGTTTTTAAAATAATTAAAGTCATTATTATTACAGTAAGTAACGTTTTTCTCCCCTCACTCCGAACCAGTTGCAGCAGATGGGGGGCCCTCCCTGAGCCTGGTTCTGCCTCAGGTTTCTTCCTATTAAAAGGGAGTTTTTCCTTCCCACTGTCACCAAGTGCTTGCTCATAGTTTTGATTGCTGGGGTTTTCTTCATTATTTTAAGTTCTTTACTGTACAATGTAAAGTGACTTGAGCCGACTGTTGGTGCTATATAAATCTAACTGATATGAACTGAATGGAACTGTCAGATATACGGCGCTAAGTATTATACAGTTTTTAGGATGTAATTCATTCAACATACAGTGAGATGGAATCCGAGCCAACCCTGTTAATACGGGTTTACATGTTGGTTATGTTTAGAATCAACACGTCAGGCAGTTTGAATGTGGTTTGATGCATACAGCTGCAATATTCTTCCAGCTGCAGACATGGTGGTATTTTTAAATAAGTTGCACTCAGACTTAAAAAGAGAATTTAAACCAGTAAGCTAGCTTAATCTAATGTAATATACAGGGTGGGCCATTTATATGGATACACCATAATAACATGGGAATGGTTGGTGATATTAAAGTGCTGTTTGTGGCACATTAGTATGTGAGGGGGCAAACTCCTCAAGATGGGTGGTGACCATGGTGGCCATTTAGAATTCAGCCATCTTGGATACAACTTTTGTTTTTTCAATAGGAAGAGGGCCATGTGACACATCAAACTTATTGGTAATGTCACAAGAAAAACAATGGTGTGCTTGGTTTCAATGTAACGTTATTCTTTCATGAGTTATTTACAAGTTTCTGACCACTTATAAAATG
>NW_005187704.1:197649-198965 GCF_000239375.1 Pundamilia nyererei | reverse complement strand
AGCACTGTAGCTTCTTTGTTCTGTGACCTCAATGAAAACTTTCCTGCTGGTTTTATGGTCTCAGCTGTTACAGTTTCACATCCACCTGAACACCACACAATATTCATATTGTAACTTTTGTTTCCCACTAGTGTAACAAGGATCATAAAGCTGCGTGTGTTTTAGGGTGGGCCTACATTGTGATTACCATGTGACGACTGACAAAAATGTTCAGCTTCATCCTTTGTACTGATGTTTGGGTTGCTATTTTTTTGTATAAAATCTATGGATAAAATGCTCAAACGTTAGACAATAATTTGGCATGCAGATTCATTTGAAGTCAAGATTACTGTCTAGATTGAATTTATAGCATGTAGACACCTAGCAGGGACAACATGTAACACCTTTGCAATATTCTGTAACCAGTGACATTTCCTGCACATCTGTTTGCAGGCTTACTGTATGTTTCATATCATGGTTTATTTTCTGTAGTAGTCATGTAATCATAGCAGGCCCAGGTATGAGTCAGGTATGTGAAGTGACCTTGCATAATGTCATAAAATCATTCTGGATATATAAGATGATAAGACACCATAAGGATCACTTCCTTTCACTTCAATATTTTAGGTGTTTATATTTGCTGTATTCAGTTAAAATATTATTATAAAATATGTTTTTTTAAATGTAACAGCACATGCAAATCTGTAATTGATCAAGATATTTATATTACTTTATCCAGCAGACAAAGAGCAACATTATGTTGTCCCCTGGCCTTATACAGTACAGGTGTGGCACACCCAGATATTGAATGAGAGTACAATGGGGGTCTCTGAAAAAGGCCCAAATTCATGAGACAGCCAGTAGTTACGAGCAGACCAAGCAGAGCATGGCTCTGGCAGTGGCAAAAACTCAGGTGTGGGAGTTCAAAGAGGCGAGTTTAGCAAACCATCAATTATATGGTTAGGTTTTGTCCTGAGTTCCTTAAAGCTCTGCTCATTCTGGGTCAGGAACCTGTTGCGTCACGTGAAGGCATTTAAGTATCACTGGGTTTTGTTCATGAGTAAGGGAAAAATGGTGCTGACTGACAGATTGATATGAAGTCTGCAGTGATGCTGATGCTATACCGACATGTTGTGGTGGAAAAAGAGCTGTGCGGAAGCAAAGCAGTTGGTTATGGTCCTAACCTCAGTTGTGGTCCAGTTCTTGCCACTGAAGGAATGAGGCTGTGGATAGAAGCAGCAGAACTGCAAGGATTCATTCACTCAATGAATTTCTGGAATAATCAAAATGAATTAACACGCAGGACAATTCAGAAATAAAAAACAATGATTAAAACT
>NW_005187704.1:196071-196961 GCF_000239375.1 Pundamilia nyererei | reverse complement strand
GCTGACACATCAACCCGCATCGTGAGGTGCGGCAGAAAGTCGCATTTCTGTCCATTTGATGAAGTACAGAACTCTTCCTCTCATTCTCCAGGTGTTTTTGTCTCATGCAGTCCCTTCTGAATGCTTCTGATTGTGCAAAACATTCGGGGAATTTGTCAGAGGTTTTTTTTCTTTCACTGTGTGAATCAGAGACTGAAACTAATGTTAAAAAACAAAAACAAGCTTCAGTGATTAAAGTTGATAAGAGATAACCTGTGGAGTTTTAATACTTTGTTGGTTAATCACAAAATATTAATGTTTCAAGTATACGATTGACAAAAACATTGCAAACACTTCTTTGAGGAGCTTTTATTATTCACAAAAAGTTTAAAATGGGAATGTCCCATCGTGTTCACGTTCAAGCATGTCTGATGTGTCTGTAATGTTACACCCTGTCATAGCCACAGCACAAAATCTATTTGATTCTAGTTTAAAAAAAAAAGAAGTTTAGTTATAAAACGTTAAAATGACAACAGGAGTCACCTGAAGGCAAATCTGAGCTGATTCTTCTTTAAATGTTTGACCTTTTGTTTAATCTCTAGGAAGCCAATTTTTTTGTTTTCTTTGTTCATTTTGAATTTAATTTAAGAACTTTGCAGTGCAGTAAAAAAAAAGTTCAGGCTTTTGTTATTTTCCCTGTGGAGACGTTTGTACATTGCCATGTGAGGTCAAAGGTCAATGTGACATGACATTTTAATACAAACTATAATGTGATCTGTGATGTTTAAAATCCACCCCAAAATCCATCCATTTTTAAAACATTTTGCCAACACACAAAGGCAGCAGAATTTTAAACATAGATTTAAATATAAGACATTTTATGTACATTCAACCATACTTGACCTTGAAGA
>NW_005187704.1:192611-194242 GCF_000239375.1 Pundamilia nyererei | reverse complement strand
GCTTTCTCCAATGAAGATGTCTGAGCACTCCTCACTGCACTGCACAACATACACTAAGTTGCTAAGTTTGTGTTTAGGAGTTTTGTCTTTGGGATGAACCAGTTTCTGTCTGAATGTGTGGCTGGGTCTGAAGTACACTGGGATGTTCTGCCTCGAGAAGACTTTCCTGAGTTTTTTTGACAGACCTGCTACATAAAGGATGACAATGTTGTTCCATTTGTCCTTCTGATTCTCCCTAGTTGGTGTCTGATCTTCTTTACTGTGATGAAAGCCCAGTTGGAATGACCACATGTGTTCCTTCTTTTTCCCTTCTGGCTTAGAGGGAATGTTTTCTGCCCGGTGTTGCAGGATCCTGATCACTCCAAGTTTGTGTTCCAGAGGGTCGTGGGTGTCAAAGAGTAGGTACTGGTCTGTGTTTGTGGGCTTCCAATAAACTTGAATATGTCAGTGGAGTTTTTGACATGACTGGGTGTGTTCCCCACAAGGAGAGCTAGGATGGTGGTTTTTCTGTGTTTTATCCTCAGTTACTTTGACACAAAGGAATCTGCTGTGATGCTTACACCTTTGATAAAGTCCGGCAAGTGTCAGAAGCTTCTTGGATGAGAGGTGAAACGTGTTAAAGAAACTCAAGAAGTCCAGTCGCTTTTCTTTTCAAGGTCCTTAGATTACCATGACCTGAATGACTGAGAACCTACACAGACGTAAAGCGACAGTTACACACTTAGGCAAGCAGGTTGGTTTTGGACAGGTTCATCTAGTGAAGGCCAAAGTCGCTGTAATGCTAAACTATCCGGTTCCAACAACTTGGCGGGAACTAAAACGGTTTCTAGGGATGACTGGATATAACAGGTGTTTCTGTAGAAGCTTTTCTGTAGCTCCTTTGACCAAGTTGTGTAGTCCATCCATGCCTCTTATCTGAAGAGTGCCAATGTGCATTTGAGCCGGCAAAGTCCCTCCTCTGTAGGGCCCCTGTTCTGGCTGCTCCTGACTTCTCTCACCCTTTCAAACTAGATGTTGATGTCAGCACCACAAGAGCTGGCGCCATGTTACTCCAGGATGGAGGTGTGCCACCCTGTCTGCTATTTCTCAGTGAAGTTTAAACCCCATCAATGAAACTTCACCACTGTAGAAAAGGAGACACTGGCCTCGCTTCTTGAGCGACAGTATTTTGTAGTCTCTGTTGCCTCTAGCTCTCCCTCAGGAACAGCGTTCACAGACCACAACACTCTTGTTTTTATTACTGGATGTTCAATCTGAACCAGCGACTAATGCGTTGGGCATTGTTGGCACAGGATTACAACCCTGTGAACAAACATAATAAAGGTGCTGACAATGTTGTAGCAGATGAGCTTTCATGCATCTAACAAAGTGCCGATGACTACCTGATAGTGCTCCCTCATTACCTGTACCTCCTGGGTCATGTATGTCTTCCTTCCAAAACATAAATTATGTATAAGAGAGGGAGCTGGGTAGGTCTACATGTGTGGCTCTCCCTTCTGCTCTCTCTTTCCCCCTTGAGATTGCCGCTCGTTATGCCGGCACCTAGGCTCCCTCAACAGGTAACTCTGACACTGTAAAGGCTAGTGCAGGGTGAGGACGTGGGAGCGGTGTGGATTTTGTTTTGTCAGTGA
>NW_005187704.1:176692-191293 GCF_000239375.1 Pundamilia nyererei | reverse complement strand
CCACTAGTTATTTTCACGAACATTACAATTGCAGTTCATTGAATGACCTCAAGTGAATAATGACACAAAGACACGTGTAGAGAGGAAAGTTCCTTTGATTTTTTTCTTTAGAAAAGCAGAGGAAAATAAGCAGTTTTGTTGAAGAAGCTTAGAAAGAGAAAAGGAGTTGATCCCCCGAGCCAAGTTACAGAGACCCAGCCAGACAAACCCATCGATAAGCCCCTCCCCCCCAAAAGACAAGAATCAATTAAAAAACATGGAGACACATGATAGAAAAAAAAAACAAATGAGAAAAGGATTGCAAAGTCAAGCATCACTCCTATGAAGTCTACACGCCTAAAGCAATATTACACTACATGCAGCTACAAAAGGTTAGAGCTCAAATCCCCAACTAACTGCTGAATAACTCTGTCCTGAACTCGACGTGGACACAAGGCAGGCAGTGATTTGTGATCAGAAATGTAGCAAAATTATATCAGACATAAAGACATCAACTGGCCTGCTGGTTAGCTCCCCTAAGAATACAGACACCAAAAGATGCAGGAAGGAGTAAATTATTTTTCATGTGTTCACCATAGTACGGTGCACATCTTCATCTTTAGTCTTTATAATGATAACTTTGGTCATCTCCCTGCAGCAGGATAATGGAGGCTAAAGTGTTGGGAGCACTACGTTATCTAGGTGTCTACATTCCTGTCACTTACAAGCCAATCAGCTGACCGTTGTGAGAATCTAATTTTGTCCTAATGTTTGTTTTTAAAGGGCTGAAGTGATGGAAGTGGCCCTGGTTGTCATTACAGTTAAGGTTTGTGTGGCTGTGGTTGAAGCTCCTAACGAGCTTTTGACCAAACAATTCCAGTTGTTTGATTGTCAGGAGCAGCAGTGCAGTGAGGCAGATTTGAAACAATATGTTGTTCTCCTAACAAAAGGTGCTAGACTGCATAATTATAATTATTCAAGAGAAATAATTTCAGCTCTATAAATGTTCATAGTCTAGATTGCACTGTTTTTAGGTTGTGAGTAGCAACATTCGCAGTCAGCTGGGAGGTGGTGGCATCATTAATGGCAGAGTGTTTTCCTTAATATAGTGCTGACATGGTCAGTACATATTATTCAGAATTAATCAGGAATTAAAAAGCTACAGCCCGATTATTTGTTAAAATGGTTACAATCATCAAAAGGACTCAACTCACCAATGTGTACGTCAACAACAGTGGAGTCCTTTTTGCTTTCCTCCTTAGGTTTAGGGTTTAGAGCTGATAATGACTTAGACTTCAGAGGGCTAAAGCAAATACTTTTTAAAAATTCAAAGTGTTTGGTTTTTATAAACTAGATAATTAATATAGTCTGATAGCACAGCGAAGGCATCGAGGTTTTAAGACCTCCGAGCACTGAATATTACACAAATATAATATTTATCAGGACTAAAATTCCAAATTTGCAATAATAATTTTTCTCCTCTACAAACGTGTAAATGCGAGTCTTTTGGTGAATAAACCAAAACCTTTACTTGAGACAAGTTGGTGCATTAAAATTTTAAGACTTTGAATTGATTCTGAATTTTATTTTTTACCTATATGTCCGTCTCAGAACACCGTACCATTTATCCTTTTCAGCCAGAGCTAATGAAAAGTAAATGGTCTCAGTTTTAATCTCCTATCAAAGTCAAACCATATTCATCCTTAGTTTAGAATATCTGTCGGTTTATTTTCTGCACATCACTGTTTCATATTAACACTTAACTCTGGGAGACATTAACATTGTTTTTACAGGCTGTTCTAATATCAAATGAAAATAGGCGCATGAAGTGGCTTTAGAAAGTACTATACTTGTTCAATTTGCTTTTATAAAGGACTTGATCTTTGGTTGTTTCAATTCCCTATTGTAATTATTACTACTCATTTATTTATTTGATGTCTGCTAATTTCCACATTTTTGGAGTTTCGAGATCATGGGTTTTATCTTCCAGTTAAATTTGAAAATGTGTTTTTAATGTTCAGGAAATTTGATCTGGAAGTAGGACGTGGAGTTGGGGGAGAGGAATTTATTGACTTGTAATAATAATTTTGTGTGATGTTAGAAGAACCACTCATACTAGGATCTACTTCTAATCACTACAACAGAGATCTTGTCACCAGCATATATCTTCCATCAGTTTTGGAAGCTAAAGTGGACATGTGCTATTTGTCCATCTTTATATACAGTCAGCGGTTGCATCTGTAGTCAGTGTGCCTGCCCAGCACCAAACAGCAGACCAGTTTAAGAGCATTAAAGTGGCCCAGAAATTGAATTTAATGCCACTTAAATGGAACCACACTTGAGCATTTTTCTCTTCACCAGCCTAACACACTGCTTAGAAAGAGTTCACAGGAATACACAACAGGATGAGTTTATATTTGCCTCCAACTGCTAAGTTTACGCATGACTGACTGAAAAGTCACCCAACTGCAAACCTAAGGCTTGGTATAAACCCTCAACACCCACACAAACCAACACTCTCCTTTGAACTTTAAATCGGAAATATTAAAAATAACACAGAAGAATTAGCAAAACAAAATGAAATCCAAATATAAAATCAAAAACCTTCACAGTCCAGCTTTAAAATAAGACGTGTTACACTGTTTGTCTGTCCATTCTTACAAATGAACTGTTCGGCAGTATTCAGATTTGATGCAATAAATACAACAGTTGAAAAATAAAGGTTTATAAATAAATGTTTACATTGGCTAACACAGTACTTCTCCAAGCCTTTGATTTATTATACCTCATAGCAGATGCTCACCGTGGCATCTTTCCTTTACTCATATAGTGTATTTACATGACTATTTACCAAGTGCTCTTGGGTGTGTGATGTTACCCTAAGCAAAGCAGTGATTATTCTCAAATTCACCTGACTTTGTCTCAGAAAAATCAAATAAAAAAGGAACATGGTGAAGCACAGACTTGGTAAAAACAAGAACGTGTCAGTCATAATAATACCATGAGTAATATAGAGAGTCACATGACAGATGGACTCATACTGTATGCAAAACTGTAAGCTGAACATACATAACAGGATGACTGACAAGTCCTGTGCACACACACGCACACACATGCACACACACTCACAACAGCAGGATGTAGACTGCTGATACCATGCCTGTAAACATACTATAGTGCACTGGCCACCCTGGGTTATCATTCAGCACAGTTTTTATTCAGAGAAATGCCAGCTAGCACTTTTTAACTGGGGGGAAAATACCACATGAAGTTGCCCCAACATATTCATATTTGCACTGATGCTGAAAGTGATGCTTGAAGTGAAACGTTTCCCCTGAAGTGATTACGAGACAGGTAGAAAGGTCACAAAACTGTTGTAAACATTGTTTACCCTGCAGATCATGGTATACAGACAGTATCTGCAAACTTAACTATCACCGTAAAGCATGTTTTTTTCAGAGAGAGAGGTGTTACGGCCCATGTTGACCGATGGCAGTATGGGTGTAGTTCCTGGATTAAACAGAATGGTAGAAGAGTAATCTGGAGTTTACTGCATTTATACTGTTTACAGGTTAGCATGTGTGGTGCTAAACAACAGGTACTGTGGAGAAAATACGAATCTAGCATTTGGATGCAAACTTGACTTGGCTTGATATGACCATTAGCTTGTGATGGCTAATGTTTGCCTGTTTTATATTCAAGGTATTTGCTGTATGAATGACAGTTGTAGTTTTTCCAAGCAGAACTGTTTAATTTGGCAGCATCTCACTTCAGAATACTGATAGTTTAAAAACTGCTTCCTCGTTTCTTAAAGTTCAAGGTAACAAGGTCACTCGCCCACAGCACTCTGAGTTCACAGCACCACAGCTGCATGTCTGGGGGTATTTAAGGACAGTTTGAGTAAGCACATGTCTCTAAACACTTCTCAAAGTTCCAGCTCCTGTTTGATACCATGGTCTGTTTGGCTCTGTTACACACAGAGAGTTGGTGTAATGGCTTTATAATGATTTAGTATTTCAAAATTGTCCAGCCAGTTTCTCCACATTGTAACACAGTACAGCAGAAATCTGAAGGTGCATTTAGGCTGAAGGCAAAGCAGTTGGTGGGAATTTGACTGAATTTGCACAAACAGCTAAAATACTTGGGATTTTTTGTTTTTTCATTAAAGAGAAAAAGTCTCACATGTGCTTTCAGTCTGAACACACCTTCAGTTAGGTTTTGTTTTTTCACTTCGACACTTCTCCATTTAAAAAGAAAAATGAAATCCAGGTAATTATAGAACATTTACTGGCAAATCATTCCCAGGAATTTGTGCCGCAATAAAAACAAACAAACAACAACAACAAACCAGAACATGTCCTGCTTATTGAAAATATTGGATACATTGTAAAAAAAAAACCCCAGGATAGTTTCTGTTATTTAAAGGTATTTGTGAAAAAAGTGAAAAAAGAAGCGTTTGATGCAATAAAATCTGAATTCTGTGTCTTCTTGGTCGGTCTGTGCTAATCTTTGGGACTGTTTTGAACTTTATATTGAGTTTACGTGGCATATTGCACAGCCTGTAGGTGTTTAAAATGTTACAGAACAATGAGGTTTTGCAGTTGCGTCGCAATATGGCTGTCAACGTAATAATCCACTGGACAACTTGCTGTGCTAATAACTGGGCTTCATGCTGGAATTTACCAAGTGAACCAAACAGATGTGCTCACAATAAAGTGATGGTTTGCCAACCAGCTACTACGGTTTGTTTGCTAACAAGTTGACAATATCTAGTCTCTCAAAAAGATCGCCATGTTTCGTGTCGGACTCGTGAAGAGGTCCAATTTGGCTGCCAGGGGGTTTGTTACATCCACTGAAAGCCCTCCTTATGTCATGTGTGTAGCTGTGTGCCTGCATTAGCTAAATCCTCTGTATGTGTGTTATTAGCATTAGCATGCACAAATGCCACACAGACACGCAGGTATGTGTTTGAGAGCCAAAATGCCCCTTGAGGCATTCAGACACGTATAAGTATGTGTCAAGCCTTTATATGAACGTTGTAAACTAACACCATTTCCCATCATGCATCAGCAAAGCTTCACCAATGGTTTCACCAAACATGGCTGAGAAAACATGCTGTAGCGTCGCATCGCATTCAACCGACAACGTTTTGTCTCCAGTTTCATGTCCCTTTAAACAATACCTCTTTATAGAAACATACCATATAATATTAAACAGGCATTTCAACTCCTTATAAAAATTGGTGCGGCCACAATAGAAATTGTACATTGATTTCATCCTTTTAGAAAGACTTGGTTTTTTTTTTAGAAAAGAAAAGACACTTGTTGAGGTTCCTGGGACTGACTGTGAGAGCAGTAAGGTGAATAACTGACCAAGAGCCTTTCAGCAAGGAACACGACACAAAGACACAGACGGTCAGTGTAAAGGCCAGTCTGTAGCTGTACGCTTCTCTCCAATAATGTGTTTGTCCCTTCTGTCCCTGAAGGTAGAATAATAATAACAATAATTATAATTAAAAAAAGAAATCATACTAACACTACGACTAAAACAGATCTGATAAAAGGAGTGTGTGTATTGGCTACATGAAACCATTCACTGAAAATAAAACCCTTTGGACTCAGTTCCAGAGGGAGCGTTGGAGGAGAGGCCAGGCGATACTCAACAGTCGAGAAGTCGATCTCTTGTGGGTGGTGCTGTATTTAATGTGTGTGACTGAGTGGGTGATTTACCCAGGAAGATGAAAATCTTTCTGGTTTCCTAAACTGAATTCCCCTGCTTATCTCTCCTGCTCAGAGTCTCTCAGAGTCTCTCTCCCCTCAGGTGGTCCTCTTCTCTACCTTCATTAATCCTCCTTCGTTCATTCATCCATCTATTTGCTGCCCCATCAATCTTTCCTTGAGCACCTCCTTATCTGTAACATCTTCTTCTCATCCTGGCTGTCTGCTCTTCTCCATGGCAGTATTTAAATAAAAAGCTCAGGTGATGAGTCTAAGGCTCCTCTTCCCCAGTGGAAACAGCCAAGCGCATGGCCACAGACAGGTGGTCGGTGAGGCCGGCCAGCTGGGTGACGAAGCTGAACTCCTCGATTTCCTGCAGGATGAAGAGTAGAAGAGAGCATCGTCAGATCACGAAGGCGTCACAAAGCTCGCAGTTAATTCTGCAGCAACTTTCAACGTTAGGGCGGGTTTGGTTTTTGTTTTCAGAAAGTAAAAGACGTTTCAAATAAAGTCACGTGCATTAATTTTGGCATTGCTGGTTTTCTGTTAAAAGCTTTTCAGTTTAGGAGTGATAGTTAGGAGTGTTGGGAATCAGTGTCTTACAGCCTTGTTTTAGATAAGAGGAAGCACCACTGCACATGACATCTTCGGGCAGCCTACAATATTACCAAAACCAACATCCTCCAGTATAAAGCAAGCATTAGTGTAATCACTGAAATGCTGAAATCTTTAGTTAGATGTTAAAAGAGAAATTACTTTAACACAAGCTAATGAGGCAGCTCTCTGCTGCTGCTTTTCAATTTGCTATCGGAACATTTGTTCCCCTCTGAAGCGGTTTATTCATTAACCATAATCTCAATAACTGAGAGTCCAAAATAGCCCACATTTTTATGTATACATTTTACAGAAAGAGGCCATCTAGATTCATCATAGCTGCTTGGTGCTTTTTGAATATGAGGTGCTCCCTCTCCTGAAAAAAAAAAAAAATCAGCTTTATGAATGGTGACATTGTCATGTTGGAGCAGGAAGGGCCTTCCTGCCTCATGCTGTCACTAAATGTCACTGGAACTCTGGGGACTTGTCCAAAACCATGATAAACAACCCTGACCAAAAGTATGTGGACTGTAATGTCAATAGAAGGTACTTTCCACAGACAACGACTGCTAACGTAGCTGCAAGTACTACTAAAACCTTTGTCATGACAATCAATGAGAGTTCATTTAATAATGTTGATATGTTTTATCAATAGTGCCGTTTTAAGATGAGATGTGACAATTTATGAATTTTTAATAGTACTTCGAACAATCTAATTGACAGGAAACTTACATTTCAAAATGAAACATTCTTTTAGTATGGATTTGTATGTTAGTTTACATTTTTATGGCAAAAAAACCAAAACATTTTACAAAATATATCAAATTCTTTTTTCTTTTTTTGGTGTAAGAGATAAACAGAGAGAATTTTGAGGTGGTCCATATTCCTAATATTACTTCTAGTATTTTCCCCAATTAAATAAAAATGCTTGGACTTTTGCAACACATTCCTCTGAAGGCTACTTCTTCAAAATGACCTTTTGGTCATGCTCTAAAGGCACATTACTCATATACAATGGAGAAGCTGATTTCTGGAAGATTTTATTAATAACAACACATGAAAGGGGAAAAAAGTATTTTTCTTGGCTGCTGACTATGTTTCCTGATTTAAGAAGTGGTTAAAAATATATATCAACATCTCCACAAATAAACCCTCCCTCTATACAAAATCCATTCACTGAAACTAGTTATAAGCAATATTTAATATGTAAATTGGGTCATACTTTGATATATCGACTCATTTAAAACTTAATTGTCTTCATTAAGGTAATCCACTAATCTCCTTCTGCTAGTTGTGTCTCCACTAAATAATTATTGCAGGACAATTTAAACCTAAGAGCGGAAACATTTTTATCCAAGTATGTTCTTCAAAAAATAATTTAAAGTAACATGAAGAGATAAAGAGAAACAACACAAGATTAAGGTAAACATGTAAATAAATGAGACCCTTCAAGTGACGGGAGGTTAGCGACATGCTTGATCAGCTCCACTTAAGGGAAATGATGCTACAGTAACTGTACTTTGACAGAAGGTGGCGTCAGGCGGCTGCCTTCAGAGAGCCAATAGAAAGAGTCAGACAGAGAGATGGAAAGAAAGGAGAGAGGTGTAAATAGTATGATTTGGTTTTCCAATCCTCTCCAGTCCCTCACACAGACAGCCCTGCCCTCATTCCTTTTCTTCCCTACTTTTTTGTTGTTGTTTTTGCTGTGTTTCATTGTTCACCTCTCCAGATTTTAGTCAAACATTCTCCCGTGGTGTGACATAATTTCAGCCTGCTTCACACGGCTCGGGAAAATTAGGTTTTTAGCTTTGTTGCTAGGAAATTAATCAGAGGAGAATTAAACATATCACCTCCCCGCTGACAAGAAAATGCCACAATTCTGTGCCCCCTGTTAGCAAACTCTTTTGTGTTGGTGTTTTAAGTATGTAATATTTGGAGATGCTTTCACACATCCAACGCAGTAGGAACACTGATTCAAAACATGTGCTGCCTTTTTTCATAATAAACCCTTTTGACATGCCAGTGAAACTGAATGAACGCTGCATTACCTAAGGAAGGTTTCGCTTTTGTCCACTTAATGGAAGGGTTGCTCTTAGTGTTATTAATCACACGTCCTTCTCGTGCTGTGATAAATCTGAATGTCTGCTGTGAAAAACGTGCACTGTGTACTGAGTCTGTGTACCGTGTAAGACGTCACATTGTTATTCTCAGTTCCTTGTATAATCAAAACTTTATTGATTCCTGCAGGGAAAAAGTGTTGCTCAAAATTATGGAAGTTGTAAAATTATATTAGAAATACAATACTTTGAGGATACAAAAAGCACCAGGGGTACACAGTCCCTACGATATCTGCATGTTCAAATGGTGATCTGTGAAGGGTACCATTTCTTTTCCCTTTATTTCTTTTCCATGTAACGCTCAATGTGACGACACTGAAATCTGGGAACACCTTTGTAGTTCTGTATTGGTAAATTTGAATTTCCTGAGTAAAAGTGAAAGACTGGCCTGTGTGTGTGTGTGTGCGCAGAAAGCTAACATGTTTGCAAGCTAAAGAACACAATCAGAAAGGACTTCCACTGGCGACCTCTCCAGGAGATACCCCACCTCTTGTCTCATGACTGCCGCGATACACCCCCACCTCCTGTGACTCCACCTTGGATAAGCTTAAGAAAATCGTAGAATGAATGGAATTGGTTTCCCTAGCTCAGCGTTCCCAAACCTTTTCTGCGCCACAGACCAATTTAATGTCAGACAATATTTTCATGGACCGGCATTTAAGGTGTCGCTGATCAATACAACAAACTAAAATGATACGACCAAGACAGAAACTGTGGTGTTTTGTAAATATAATAATAAACACAAATTCACTGTATAATTGTGTAAGTTTATTAGCAGCGTCCTCCTGAAATGCGCCAACAACACTGAGAGTAACATCGTCCTCTCTGTCCCTTAATGCTCTCTGGTCGCTATGGTAATGCGTAAATATTTCTTTCAAAATAAGACACAACTACAACACGGGAAAAGGCCCAGGGAAACCGAGTTAATTATAAAAACCCAGAAAACCATAAATGTCAAACTCAAGCCTCAACTCTGGCAGCCCGGTACCAAACGACTCACGGAGCGGTACTGGTCCATGGCCTGGGGGTTGTGGACCGCTGCCCTAGACAGCAGCGTGAAAGGTTTTGGGTAGCTGGTTAACATTAGCATGTAGCTGATTAGCTTAAAACAAAGTATTGGCTACAGTAGGTTAGCACTGCTTAGATAGCTAACATCAGTTAGCTCAAAGCAGTGCTGAATGGTAGAGCACCCAAATGAGCTGTTGGATTTTGAATATAGGAAAGGATGACGTCACTTCATGTCAGTGTTAGCTGCGGGGTTTACGTCTGTGAGCCCGAACTGTCTGAAAGCGCTTGTACACGCGTGATTCAAAGGAGTCTTATCTATATGACATAAATAAATGGGCAGTTGTGAGCACAAAAGTTCACATTTCAGAAACTCACTAATTGACAACACTTTGCGTTGACACCATCGCTGAACAATGATTTGCCGTCTCTAGTCTGCAGTTATGGAAGTCTGGACTTCCATAAAGACTCATAAAACAAATGAAAGGCAGAAAATGAAAATCATATGTTTATCTGCTTGTAATATGTTGTTATTACTGTGAATTTGTGGTTGAAGTAATCCCTTCAGAATACAATAAAAATGGCATGTTTTTAATAACGTTTCAATTATGACTTGACCGCTAGCACGACCTCATTTAAATAATGCTTTCAATATAGCCATCTACTCTATGACTGCATTCAAACAACGTAATTAAAATTTAAACTGATTATGGTCAATGGAGCGAATTAGAGGACCTCTTAAAAGCACTTAGATGTCCGGTCAAAAGTTTACACTCATCATGGGAATACACTTCTTAGTATAATATTGGACTTAATTCTATGAACTGTTGTTTTTCTGAGGCTGACTGAGTAAACAGCATATATCTTTAAGATTAAAAATAAAGAAATACTTTGAGGCTTTGTAAATTACTAAGCATATTGCAAGCTAATTAGTTCAAACACAAATAAAAGGACAGGTGATTAAGAGGTGTTGCCAGTTTTCTAAGGTCTAAAAAAGTCTCAAATTGACAATAAAAATATGAGACTGAGTCTTGAGAGCAACATCCAGTTGCCGTACCAGTTTCCAGTCCTGTTGGAGGCCCTCGTCGCTGTAAAGGATGTAGTCAATACGGCGTCCGTTGCCCTTCAGCGGGATTTTTCTTCCCTTCTGACTGCTGGCGGGACACTGGCTCTTACTGGGAGGAAACACCAGGTACTCCTTCCTTCCCTCTTCGTTCTCCATAAGTCTGAAAACAACACACAACGTACTGAAGTTTAGATGCTGTGTTGTATCCAAATGCTATAGTTAATTGGAATTCTGTCAGGACCACTATAACCAAAAAGATTATTATTTCAGTCTACAGTCATTTATATTTTGGGATATTGGCTCTGTTCTCCAACCTCTATAGACTTCTGTGTGCATACGTGGAAAGTGAAGAGAGTATTAACAAGACTCCAGAGCAGGCACTGAAGATAAATATGTCAGACACTGAATGATAACGAGCAGTTGGGGTGGAGATGGTTTGCAGTGTATCAGCTGAGCAACGGTCAAGTGTGGCTTTGCACTCCCATCATCTAAATTTGCTGAGATTAGGGCTTATCTTGACTTCGTGGCCTGCCTGGTGATGTCATGACGATGCTTCATTGAAAATTTCCGAAGAAATTATAGTAATTACAGCAAATTGCAAACATGAGCACTGGGTCAATGGTAATTTCAGAGCTTTAAATCTCAGATATGTTTTGGTACACATATATTATGGGTACACTTGTAAGATTTGGGAGCAGAAGTTAGACCGCTGTGATTTATGATCGTCATGCGAATAAAAGGAGAGGTAATTTGATTTTTCAGGGGATGAGACTCACTTTTGTAAACTTTCCGGTGAACTGACATCTTCATCATAAAGGCCACTGGGATCCAGCAGAGTACCTGTTTAAAGACACATTACAATGCATTAAAGTGGAGACGTGCACAAGTAAATTCAGCCTGCATTTCTCTCCTTCCCTCCCCCTCGTTCTCCCTCAGCCTTGTAGTATCAGTCCATGGCTCAGTCTTTTAGCTAGCATCATCACATTTTTTTATAATGGACTACTTAGCACATCCATTCATTCACACTGATGTGTTTACATTAGCAAATAGGATGCAGAAAATGACTTCTCTTGTAACTGTTTACAATTTGACTATGGGACAGCTGAGCAGTCTGTCCAGTCGTCCAATTTAGCTGCAGAGTTTTTAAAGAATATAGCTTGTGTGGATGAAAATGCTGTGTAAGCGTCCCTTGATGGAGGTGCCTAATAGAGAAAAAAGGTAATTCTCACAGCCAGAATTACAAACATTTTCATAAATAAAATACAAACTTCCACAAGATTAAAACATTTTAAAAGGCAAACATCTAATATCTCCACTGTTCTTGGTTTCCATGATAAAGTCCTTAACTACAGTTAACACACCAGCAGAGTGCTTCTGCTTGTGCTTATGGTCCAGGTCAGGTGTTAAATCCCATCAGACTAACCTGGTGAAAACTGTCAGTAAAAGAGTGCCCAGTGCATTGTAATAGAACACCTACATGTCCTGATTAAGCATCATTATGTGAGCAGGGAGTGAGAAAAGGTTCAGGTGGTTCATTTCCATGTTTACTTTAGGCGAGAATGAAAAATGATTTATGCAAAAATATTTTTTTGGAAGGCAGCGCAGAGCTTGCACTTTCTACCCTGATACTGAAGGTATGCAGGTATGGAGTGATACAAGTTAGCATGACCCACAGGTACATACACTGATGGAGGTCAGGTTTAGAAGAAAAAAAAGAGGAAAAATAGGATTACCTTTTACTTGCTGGCTGAGCTTTTTTTTCCTTCTCTGAATTCATGAAGCGTCTCTTTCATGAAATGTGTCAGCAGGAGATTATCAGTGTGCATGATGCTTTTATAAAGTGCACAATGCTCATATGACTCTGCAGGGTTTGCAGAGTCCAAGTTGGAGGGCAACAAAAGCTCTTAATGGAAGGTTAAAATGACACAATGAATTTAGATGTTTGTCTCAAATCATTAGACTAGAAAAAGTTGTCTATCTCTCAGCGTTTGGAGAGGTACTTAAATACTTTTTTCTACTCTGAGAACTCAAAGTGCTTTCTTACTACATTTTTCTATGACTAAGCAGGTTTAACCTAACAACCACACACTCATACTCTGATGGATGAGTTAAAGCACCAATCTTAAAACGACTAGACAGTCTGCTCTTGCTCCTGAGCTGCAGCCTTTGTTCATCTAATTTACCAATTTCAAATGTTATCAGATAATGGGAACCAGCTCAGAAGGTACCTGATAGGCAATTTGGTGGTTTGACCCCTGACTGCTACAGTGTGCGTGCCTAAATATCCTTGGACAAGATACTGAACCCCAAGTTGCTCTTCTAGATAGAAAAGATCCAGGTTTAGAAAAAAGTACTGGTATGACTGGGTGTGAATAAAGCTGAAGAAAGTGCTTTGAGTGTTTAAGTAAAGAGGAAATGTGCTATCTAAGAACCAGTCCATTTACCATTCACTGAACAAAAGTTATCACTGCTGTATACATCATCAGCTGGCGCCAATTTCATGTTCATAAAATAAGATCCTGTTGTAGCTTTAGAAGAAGAATAGTCTCCCTTTATAATCATATCTTTGGTGGAGGGCACTGTGGTTTGTCCCAGTCTTAAACTTTTAATGACAATTTTGTACTTTAATACACAGGACCAAAAATGTACGAGCTACAGGAGTGTCCATTAATAGATTTTATATAAATTTATTTTTGTTCACCAAGTCATTAAAACCATTGGTGATGACCCTAACCCAAGAACAAAATATATTATAGTATATATAGTATATATACTAGAATAGTATATATATTAGTATATATATTATATATAGTTAGGGATGTGTACCGATTACAATGACTGAACAATTTTCAAAACTCTCTAATGGCATAAAATTCAGGTGAGGCTCATCGCTCATGATTTGTTAGTGGATTAATGTACTTCTGCTTGTGCTTCTCTTGTGCTTTTCTAGTCTTACTGACCTCTTAAAGGTTTATCTACCTGTGACCAATGAATTGACGTTCATCTTCCTGACAGGCGTGTCTCTGGGCACTGGGAGGACATTGGCGCAGCTGAAAATAAACAACCAGACTTCTTGCTATTTGGTAAATCTCTGTTTTTCATTGTTTTGCCCTTTGTAGACTGAAACTTGTGAGCATGAATCGAATTATTTCAATTAGCTTAAATAAAGATGAAAACAGCAAAACACCAGTATCTGATTAAAATCTGGCTCGTGAAAAATATTCATATACAACTGCACCAATGATTCATCTCCACTCTGTGTATTTCATTTGCAGTGACATACTGCAGAAACCATTTCTGCTCACGCTTTATTGATGTAGTTTACACTGCACAGTCCTCCCCCTCACTATGTCAAATAACATCTAGCTTCCAGTATAGCTATTCTAAAGGGTCAGAAACCCTCTCCGCCTTTATAATCCTCAGACTACAATCTACTGTCATAAACCAGTGGAATAAAACAGCAAGAGAGAGAGATGCACTCAGAGCTGCTTTTGAGAATGAGGACTCAAGGCCGTGGGCTGGATAATGCGTTTAAAATGCTCCGCATGACGAGCGCAGCACTCTGAAGTTACTCCAGTCAATTCATGAGTGTTGGGAGCTCTTATGAAGAGTAGGCGTCTGATGCGCGGACAGTGTTTTTCACAATTCTAAGAGCAGGTTTTAGATCAGTGAAAATAAAGATGGCGGGGTGTCCGGTGGGCATACTCCGCTACACTGCTGCCGTTTTTAGCCAACCCATTCTCACTCGGTCAGAACCTGTAGGTGTCGCCCACTGGGTACGCTGTTAGCAGCTCGACAGAGTCGGTGGGAGTCCCTCAAGGTCAGAAATAACTAGAGATGGTACGATACCACTTTTTTATGTCCGATACCGATATCATAAATTTGGATATCTGCCGATACCGATATGAATCCGATATAGCGTGTTTTAATCAACAAAACTGTTTTTTTAAATATCTTGCTGCATTTTGTAGAAGTTCATACTCAAGTTTAAAACAAAAACTACACTAAAGCTATTCTGTTATACCTGTATGCAAAAAAAAAAATTCATAGTTCAGCAATACTGATCAATCTAATAAACTTAAACCTACACCATCCTCCCTATTCTGGTATTTTAAAGAGTACT
>NW_005187704.1:172184-175772 GCF_000239375.1 Pundamilia nyererei | reverse complement strand
TGATATTTAATGGATCGGATTACATTTTTTATTTTTCTCAGATATCCGATCCAGTAATTTAGGTCAGTATCGGACCGATACCGATACGTAATATCGGATTGGTCCATCTCTAGAAATAACCACAGAGAGACTTCAAGAAAAAAAGTGCTGCTGATGTCATCAGTACCATGGGACACCATGGTAACCAAGGATGCTGAGCACGGCCACTGTGTGGAGTCGGGTTGTTCGCCCTGTACTGGTGCAGAATTTGTCCAGGAGCTCCAACTCCCCATAAGAAATGCCAAAGCTAATGCAACCAAACCTGGCCAAGTCAAACAAAACTTCCACATCTTTTGCTAATCAACTTAACTCAGACAGCTCAAGGAAAGACATGAAGGAGAAGTCAGAAAGAGAGGACTGTGGTACTATATATGTATATCTGACAACACTTACACAACGAGGCTGTTGATGTGGATCCTTGAGATAGACAAGAAAACACATCGTATGTACTAAGGCTACTCCGGGCTGTATAAACATTGACTAAAAAATAATTTCTCTGCCAAGGCTGGAGTTAAAAACGGGAGGGTGCAGGCAGTCTCAACAGTAAAATGAAACATAATCTTGCTAACCCTTCTGTCAACTCACATTTTCTTTTCCTGCTACAGAGATGATCCGCTTTAACTCTTGCTTTTATTATCATCATTCAAGTCAAATAAATTCATGAGACTATACTATACAGTGGTTTGGCAATACAGTCAACATCAAACTGAGCACATAGCCAATGCAAACAGAGTTAGATTACAGCCTTCGCTTCACTTTGGTTACTTTAATACAGCTCATAGCAGATTTTAACAAAACAGCATGAGATTGTTTGCCTGAGGCATTAAAAAGTTGCTGAAAGTTCAAAACAAATCAGTGTATTAGTGAGTTGTGACATTAGAGGCAAGCAGAACTGATAACTGAACAACTCTAAATCTTAAGACTTTCACTGCGTAGTAAGATTAAGGTTAAGGAAACAAGGAAAGGAGACCTTTCCTGCCTTTCTACTGGGTGTTTGACATAATGAAAGTCTGCATTTAAGCTAACCGTATGGCAACATCAATGGTAAGGTCAAAAATATGAGTTAAATGAATCTGCTTTTGTCTTTTGCGTTAGGCTCACCCCCACCTGGTGACCCAGATAGACTTAGATTTCATGGTATTTTTGACCATTTGGCACATCCAAATGGAAATGCTTCTAAATACTACAGGGCCAAATTCCATGCATGTGGCTAAAACACCAACAAACCTTAACCCTAACCTTAAATTAGTTTCCAGACACCTGTCAAATGTAGGATTTTGTTACTCCTCCTCTTGGAAATCAACAGTAAATGGCACCCCTGAAAGGGAAAAACACACTAATGTGTTAAAATATAAAAGGAAGGAGTTCCTGAGCAGGAGCACGTGTTGGGTTGGGAGTGAGAATGTGTTGCTTCAGCTTGCTTGGGAAAGTACAGATATGCCTCAGCTTCCCTGTTTTGAGTGGTTAACATGACCTCAGTTTTCTGGTCTCATAAATCCTGAAAACACCAACAAGCTGTGAAGGGAACAAAATAAATATTCTTTCACACCAGCTCTGGCCACAGCTCCAAAAATACATCGAAGACCACAGTGAGTGTACTTGCTGGCTTTGGCGGTTGTTTAATCTGCCCTCTAACATGAACTAAAACGCATCATGAAAAGAGATGTGACATTTATGAGTGGGGGGGATTTTTCTTTTTTTGCTGAAACTTCAGTCATGTGAACATATTGCCACGGCTTTTTATGCCAAGTTGGTCTCATGCTTTTCCTTCTTTTCCACAAGATTTAAAAGAAGTATGAAATCCTGCCGTTTGCCACCAGAAGAGTCAGGAAATTGCTGCACACTCTGTCAGTACAACATCTGACAATATCTGGCAGCTTCAGCTCTCTAGCTGTGATTTTTGGCTCACTATTGTATCCATTCAGGTCTAATCTTCTTTGGATAAGCTTTATGAAATGGGATAATCTTCCTTCCCTTTCTTTCACTGATTCATTGATCAGTTTTTTCTTTCCCCTCCAACCTCCCTATGTCTAATAACAGCAAAACAGGCAGTGCCAATCTGTTTCCCCGGCTTGCAATGGAAAATATGCCTGTCCAAATAAATAAGCCCTTCTCTAAACAAGCCCTTTCACTCGGTCCTGCCCACACTGTCCCTGAAATACCGCTGGCCTAAAAAAACGCTCCATATCCAGACCAAAACCCTCCAGTCTTCTGCGTCACTAATGCCCATGTATCAGCCTGCTGTACTGGGTGCATTCTGACTTAGCCAGCCTGAGCCAGATTAATGCCTGCTGCACTCTGCAGGCACCGCATGGATCCTCGGTGCACGCAGCAACACCTGCATTTTACAGTCAGACTGTAACCGAAGCCGGTGGTGTACATATTACTACAGTGCGTATGGAGCGACCGTAGAGGAAGATGTGCGTGGGCATGTGTTGGGTTGTGTGTTGTTACCCAGAGCCCATGGTTTGTCCTCCCCTGGCCCCAGGCGACATGGGTCCTTGTATTGAGTAAAAAGTGCGTGCTGCTGCTCCAGCTTGTCCTCTGGAAAAATACAAGTGTGCACACATACACAGTGGAAGGTTATACACACAGTCAGGAAAGTCAGTTTTACTCCAAACATGGCAGAAAAGTCCCACATTACTGATTCTTCTTTAGGAGGTCATAGTTGCTTAGCTGCTAGCATGCTGTGCAGGGCAAAACACGAGTTAAGTATAATAAAATAAATCAGTTTCATTATTATTTATTCATTCATTTCATTTCACTTAAGTCCCCTTTTAACCTCCACAGCTCTACACTTTTCTTTTTCCCTCTTCATTCTCTTTACAGACCTTTTCCCCTCCCTGAGCCTGCTTGTGTGGACTCTTTCAGTTAAAAAGGGAGTTCTTCCTCCCCACCGTTGCCAAGGACTTGACCTTTAGTGCTTTCTATTTCTGATACCAACTGCAGCTGGTTTAATTATGGTAAATGGTAAATGGCCTGCATTTGTATAGCGCTTTTACTCAGTCCCTAAGGACCCCAAAGCGCTTTACACTACATTCAGTAATTCAGTCATTCACACACACATTCACACACTGGCAATGGCAAGTTACATCATGCTTGTGTTTGTGAGATAGCTCTTTTGTATGAATGCTTTTTATTATTGTCGTCTTGCATTTATCTAATTTAATGCAAAAATTAAATGTGGTGAATAGTTAGTCTTATATAGTTATTAATTAGCTACTAAAAATCTTTTATTTTTCATACCTTTTCTCCCACTCTATCCGTCTTTTTAATCCACTGCGTTGCTTTTTATTGCTAAGTCTGCTTTACAACACAAACACTTTTTCGCACTGGGATTTAAGGGATAAAGAGACAGCAATGCTTCTTTCTGTCTTTTATGTTGGTGCTGTTGATGGTGGTTATATAAATAACACCAGTGCAGAGCTCTGGTTAAAGCTGTGGGTATACAGGAGGCCTTCAGGTACAGTACTGAGCTGCTATTCAGTCTTACTTAGAAGCATTCAGAGCTTAATTCACATTTTATTTTTGCATGTACAATTGCAGTGT
>NW_005187704.1:168913-171888 GCF_000239375.1 Pundamilia nyererei | reverse complement strand
GGAGAACATCCCAACTACCCCTGTGTTGATCCTGGCACTATCAATTTAGACATACCTGAAGAGCAGTTGTCAAAGTTGAGGTCTCCCAGGATGACGTCGAAGGCCACCAGGTCTTCCAGCACCTTCTCTCCTTCCAGTGGTATGGATGATGACTGGCGAAACTCAGCCCCCCACTGAAGCAACCGGTCCAGCTGCTCACACCGTACTGATGCATCACCTGAGATAATGCAGTGAAATGAGTAGCAGATTATTACTGAAAATCAGTAAAATATACAGAAATGGGTGTAATCACAGCATAATCTCACAGATTAATTCAGCATTAGTACTGTGGGTTAGAACCTGAATGTGAACATTTGCATCGTGTAGATTACAACGTAATATGACACCAAAGAATGAGCTACAAATTGGTAAGGTAATGAAGTTGTAAAAGGTTATCTTAAACCTATGAGTTAATTTGGGGGCTGGCCCCTCTGGTGATTGCCTTCCACTATTTACATTGCTTCAGCCTGCCTGCAGTTTCTTCTGCCTCTGCAAGCCGCTCTGTAACCCACCGCCACCCCAGCTCTTTCATTTCATGTTGTTTCTGACTTGATCTGTGCTCTGTGAGAAGGTCTTGCTTTTGCCATCTGTCACCCACTGTCTAATACTGTAACTACGGAGCGATTATTGCAATCCTGCTTAAAAAAAGGCAGCCTAACCCTTTAAGTAACTTCTGGTGCTGTTTTGCTTTGGCAGCATTTGTGTCTGTCCGCTGCTGCCAGTACATCTGATAAATTGGCGTTAGTTATGGATCGGAGGGAGGAGGTGAATAGAAGGAGGCGGTGGGTGAAAGCATGCGATAGAAATATCAGCTGAATAGTGGAGAGTGCGAGAAACAAAGAGGTGTCAAGATATTGGTGGGTGAGTAGGTGGCTTTGGCTTTGATTACTCTCAGCTCAAGTACATGTGAAATGCTATTTCTTTTCTTTTTGTGTGACTGCATCTCTTAGAGATGGATGGATGTGGGAGGGGGGATGTGGGGGAGCGTTTGCCTGTGTATGTGCATGAAGACTAAATGTTTCTTCAGATCAAAATAATATAATGATTTGTATGCTTTTATCAGAAAAAAAAGGAACACTCAGGTAAACAGTCTCACTCTGAATACATACACAGAGAAATTAGCAGGAACTAGTGGATGTCCACTAGCAAACAATCATCAGGTTTAAGGTGATGCAACAAACAAATCCTTTGATGTGTAGACAAAGTTTAACCTTTTAAAATCCACCAGGCGACTCAAAAAGAGTAATGTTTGAGTTTGGCTAATGTTAAGAAATGTGCTTATTTAGCATGTGTCTAAAACCAAACCAAACTTATCCCTCTCATAACAAGATGGGTCAGTGCAGACCTGGTGCATATAGAGATGTTTCACCCAGGTGAGTAATGCAGCCATTTATGCGGGATGCACCACCCTCCTTAGTTTCCAGGCACCGTCAGAGCTTTAAACTGTGGTCTTTGTGAAGTTTACAAGCAGGAAGTAATGATGTTAAATACCAGCGGGGAATTTGGAACTTCAACTGAGCTGTACCTCAGGATAGTTCAGAGTAATTGAATCTCTGTTAATTTGCAAAGAGATTAGTTTTGTTCTGAGTTAGGAAACTAACAACACAACTATATTTGAGCCTCTCAAAGGGGTTTTATCTTAGGCAGGTGGTCCAGGTCTCTGTAGCCACGTCAGTTCCAGCTACTCCTTTCATACATTTTTATTGATTCTTTACAGAAATATGGTTGAAATAGATATTTTTGTTTAAAGGTTAAAAATATAAATGTTAGGGGTAAATGAAAAAGATATCATTATTATCAGTTTTACACAATCCATATGCTCTATGGTGCTGTGCACTGTGCAAAGATACATTCTTTGTCCAGTACAATCAGTGTTTTACCAAAAATATTAATGCTGAGATCAAATTATCTTTATCCTTGAAATGGAAACACAGGACTAAAACCGGACAGAGATGTCCAAGTAAAAATTGAGTACATGTATATGCATCTCGACCGCTTGTGACACCGGCTGTGATGCAGCAATATTAGAGCAGACAACAAATCAGTGAATTGAGGTCTCAACAGTTTGGCTGCTGGCTGCAATTCTTCTTTCAACAACAGCCTAAATGAGGCTCTATACAACATTAAATCTTATTTTTTCTGGGTGTGAGTGAAGTAGCAACAGCAATAGAAAACTGGTGCCTTTTGTGGTCGTCACTTTAGTTCATAAAGTTCATAAAGTGATTATATATATGTCCCTCACAGCAAGAAGGTTTGGGTTACTTAGTACTTTGGGTATTCTGGTTTCATCTCATAGTCCAAGCACATGCATGTTGAGGTACCGTGTTTGTTCGCTCTGTAACAGATTGGTAACGTGTTCATTGGCTTTTGGCCTAGGACCTCCATCCTCACCACGCTGGCAACAAGTCAAAGAGGAACAAAAATAAGAGCACATTGAACTGAACTGCACTGAAATGGAAGAAAGCCAAGAGATGAGGTAGCCACTGCATTACTGAGTTCAGTATATACTGTTGTATCTATATGCTGACAGTCCCGCTGCATCATGAATTGAGCACGCAGCCTGGAAAGATTTCTCATATAGTTCTCAGAGAATCAGGTCTCTGCACTCCTCCCCTGTTTCTTCCTCTCTGTTCTCCCTGACTTACCCCACCAGCCCAGCCCCCTTAACCTCCAAAGGCTTTGTGTTTGATGTATCTTTAGAAACAGCCCTGCCACTGCTATATTTAGGTCTGAGAGAAGCGTAGGAGAAGCCCAGAATAGCAGGCGAAAAGAGGTGGGGAGGGTATGTCTTTGGTAAAAAATGAGGGTGACATCGACCAGGGGCTTTAAATAGGGCTGTGACGCCTTAAACAGCTTGAGGCAGTCACCATGGGAACAGCAGGAGGAGGCATGCTCGGGTTGTGATGTGCTCATTTATCTAAGTATCTGGACAGAGA
>NW_005187704.1:151247-167897 GCF_000239375.1 Pundamilia nyererei | reverse complement strand
TATATGTATGGATCTACTTTTGATACTTTTGAAACACATTTTGTAGTTTCTGAAAATGCATATTTAGCAAACCCAGCCCTAACCTTACTAACCCTAAACACATGTCTGGTTCCCTAGTGGATGTTAAAAGGTTAGTTGATAATCAATGGTGCTAATGATTAGTGCTTGAGCACACCCTTCTGGTTATTCATGGTCATATCAGACAGTTTATAAGAGAAAGACATGACGCTCACATAAACCTCAGCAGAGGTCTATGGACCAGTTCTGTAATGGAAAAGATTGTTGCTGTTCCATCTGGACTCAAAGAGCCAAAGATGCTGTTGCTCTGATATCTGACACAGTTTCCCCTGTGTGGTGTTTGAAGCAAGTAGATGTTATTCATTTTATTTCCAGTTATGTAGGCGATCCATTACATTACATAACCCAAAATGGCTTTTTCATAGTTGTTTTTCAGATGAGCCAGAAGCCGCATTGAGGTTGGCACGCCACATTGAGTCATTAATGAAGCTGTACAAATTGTTACATAAAAGAAACAAATTTGTATGTTCAATAAGAAGCTCTGCAATCACTCATCTGCCTGCTTTGCTGTGTGTTTAGTCTTCTAGTCTGTTCTTTACATCACTTCCTCTTTTCCACGCTGTCAAACTCAATACTGACATCATTACTCAAGTCCAATCATTTTCTTGCCTGTGTTCTGTGAGCCAATCAGCCTCTGCTCAGTGTGCTTTAATGTGAGCGCTCTCTTCTCATTCTGCCTTTCAGACTCTAATTCTCCTCCCCATCTCTGCCTCATCCTGGTCACTGGAGTCCCATTCAAGCCTCCACCTTCATCATCATCACCAACATCAGCACCTAGACTCGGGGGGTCCTGTCCTTATTCCTCTCACTGCTGGGATAGGAATTAGACTCCACTGTGCTATGATGGTTCTTTAAAGTTTTACCTCCTAACAGCTTATCAGCTGAATTCTGCATCCCAATAAATCATTTTCCAAATTACCTCTCCTTATTCAATTACGAACGTCTGTAGTAATATGTAACCAGCAGTTTAACTAATAAGCTAACTTTGCTTTACTTGACAACCATCCCAATGTTTGTAAAAGGATTTCATTTGAAAAAAATCATCATTCCTTTCATAAAGCTTAGCGAGTAATTTTATTGCCTAAACTTACACAAAGAGTGAATGAAAATTAAATTTAAAAGTGGTCCCACACCTGTGGACTTCATGATGGATGAGCAGAGGATGGAGGATATAACAGTTTAGAGCCAGGACTTGTTGCTTATGAGTGCGAAGAAAATGATACGTATATGTAGCATATAAAAACTCATTATAATTGTGTACGTGACTAAAAACTAACTGGACTGCAAAGTGAGCCTGTTTTAAAGCGCTCCTCTTTCCGTGCAGAGGTTATGCTCTGATAGCTGATCTAATTGCAGGCTTCTGCAGTTGGAGCTTTACCATGTATTTCTCTGCAGTTGACTGATGTAGCTAAAAAAAAGCTGAGACTCGATGAGCATTGCTTGAAACCCGCTGTCTGCTGTGAGTCTTGTTGGCTCGACTACATCCGGATCCACTATTTATCTCTTGTGTTCAGTTTCAGACTTAGAGTGGTGCAAACATGAGTGGGTTGGATCATAAATATACTGTAGGTTCAACTGACGCAGCGTTTTGTCTCAGTATACGTCAGAAAATCCTACGAAAAGAAATATGCTTTTAAGGAACCGTGGAGCCTTACGTCCTAAATTGAATCTAAAGTTTTGATTCATTTAGCAGCCAAACAACATGTGGCATTCGGTCTACAATGGAAATGAATCATTGTTTGGAAAGTTCTTTACAACACTATTGCAGACGCTGCCACAAATGTGTTGCACTTGTTGGATGCTTTGTTTTCACCCTTCTGTTCAGTTCATCTTGGAATACAATTTAAGCCTGAAGACTGTGTGGCTATCTACCATAACCTTCTCCAGTCATTTGCTCCCTTTTTGTTAACGTTTTGATATCCCTATAGACTGCTACATCCCACAGTACAGTGTTTCCTAGTAGTGGACCATAGTTGCAGTTAGTGTAGTTACTGTCTTTAACTTCCATTGCTGCAGGAAGACTGTAAGTTCAATTCTTGCATATTCCCTGAAAAAGGCCTGTTTTCTATTAGATCTTAATGTCTTTTCACTTATTGGTGACCTTTGGTTTATAATTGCACTTCCATTTTCTGCAGTAAGTGCACACTCCTGTGGTTTTTCTATCTTCCACAGATATTTTAAGAGGTTTTGCTTAAACACTCCTGTCTAGACGCACTGTTATGATCAACCACTAATACCCAATTCTTCTTGTGCGTGCGGATGAAATACAAGCTCATCATTTGGAGGGTTGGCAATGTTCCACTGTAAGCTTTTCATGTAAGCTTCTAAGACTAATATGAATATGTCTTGAAGTGTGGTGTGGTATAAGATATGGCATGGCATACATGTTACAGATTTAGCATGATAACCATTGGCATCCTTATTTTTGGAGGCAGAAGTGAACATGTCAGAACAAATGGAGTCAGCTAATGTTAGAAATGGCCTGTATTTGTATAGCGCTTTACTGGTTCCTAAGGACCCCAAAGCGCTTTACACATCCGGTCACACACATTCACACACTGGTGATGGCAGCTACATTGAAAGAAAAGCTGGATCCATAAAGTGCATGGGTGCACACACTGCTAATCACTGAAGTATATACTTATTTGCCACTCTGTACCACAAAGCTGGCAGATTATTCATTTTAAAATGTTTTACTGACAGGAAAACGTGTCATGGTCCTGGGCCATGGTGGCCCAGTATTCTTAGTTTTCATGTATTTGTGTATTGTTCTTCCTGGGTTTCTCTGTTACGTTGTTCCTTATGTGTTTTCCCCTTGTGACTCTTACCCCCTGTGTGCCCCTCTGTGTATCTGTGAGCCCTCGTCTCTCTTTGTGTTTTATTCTATGTTTCCCCAGCCCGTTATGTCTGTGTTCTCCCCGTGCTCTGTGTACTTCCTGTTTTACTTTGACAGTCTCCCGTCAGTGTTGCATTTACTCCTGCCGTGTCTTGTTATGATTATCAGTGTCACCTGTGTTCCCCGTGTGTTCCCACTTCCCTCGTTAACCCTCTGTGTATTTATGTCTGCGTCTCCCTCAGTTCGGTGTCGCGTTCTCCCTCATCCATGGCCGTGCGTTTCTCTGTGTGTTACGTTATAGTTTCCTGGTTTAATTTGTATGGTTCTGCTCTCCAGCAATAAAGCTGTGAATTTTGAGTTCATTCCTGCCTCTGTGAGTTTGCGATTGGGTCCTCATCCAGCCTGCACACAGCCGAATCATGACAAAAAGTGGCTCAAATTAGCAAATATACGTTATTGGCTCCACCATTTTATCCAGTAAGTCTTAAAACAATTCTGAGAGGCATTTTAAATTCTGAATGCTCTATAAAACTCAACAACTACAGCAGTTCAGACCCCAACTCTAATTTTGATCCTAATGGTAACCTTAGGCAATTAGAAAATGCAACGTCTACCTTTGAGGAACACCTGTTGATCAAAAGAGGAAGGAGAGAACCGAGGCTATAAATACACAACGGCTAATTGAGGGAATGTTGAACAGGTGGGTAAACAAACAGATGCAAGCATTTAAAAGATAACAAGATAAAGGAAGCAAAACTAAATGGAAGGCACTGAGAGCTGGAAGGATATGGGGAATACTGCAGGGTCAAATGAAACTTAAGAACTGAGACAACCGGAAAGTAACCGACCCACAATAATTCAACAACTACTCAAAACACCATGAATACAATTGAACTAAAAATAAATGCAAAATTCAAAACCCAGGGCCCCAACAGGAGAATCTGCAAACTCCACCTGGAATGTCCTCAGGCTAGGCTAACCCCTAACCCAGGACCTTCTTGCTGTCAGGCGATAGTAACCTCGGCAACACTGTATCACAAACTTTATCTTGATGCATTATCTAAATATTAGGAAATTAGGAAATAAGCAACAAACTTGGTGCTATTCTATATTTGAAAAGGTTTTTGCCCTCCCCCACCGCAGCAACAGCAGTCCTGACATTGTGCAGTATTATGAATGGTCTGTCATGTCCCAGGAGGGTAAAAGATTTATTATCAGAAGGAAAAACACATCAGCTATTGATCACTGTAAACAAATGAGAAGATGGAGACACCAGACGTCTTCACTTTTACAGAAAATAATATTTTTTGTCACTATTACAAGTTTCCGTACGGTGTTACAGGCACAGAGTCTAACATTTTCCACTTGGGTTGGGGTTACGTTAGAGCATTTTCATCAAAATAATCAAGCACAACTACGAGTGAGCGATGGTCTGTTCAAGAGGTAGGCTTATTCGATCAATGTGAAGCCTAAAACAGTGCTGAGGATATTATTTTTTCAGCATGTGCTTCATACATATTTTACTACTTCTTACATCAATTTCTCCATTCCTGAAGCATGAGACAGGGAGCAGAGCAGCAATAACAAAAGCCCACTTGAGATTTAATAAGACACCTTTAACATCAGTGTTGAAGGAGTCCTCCAGCAGCACAGAAACGAGGCACGGAGCGAGGTGGACGCTGGCAGCTCTGAAGAGTTGGTGGGTGGATGCAGACTGATGAGGAGGAGGATGAATAAAGGGTTGCAGAGAAGGAGGATGGTGATTGTGAGGTGGTTAGTTTGAAGTGGGAATGAATATGGGTGGAGTAGATCTATAACAAGACAAACACTCCTGCTAGAGACCAGATAAGAGATAGTCCAAGGCTGGAGTGGAACATAAATCGTTCTCCAGCCTCAGAATGATATTTATAGCACTGCTTGTTAGTATACAACTTAGATTAAACAGCCATACACAATGTAGTTATTTTTATTGTTATTTATAGATATAAACTAACATGACTGTTGTCACATAACAGTGAATCAGCATGCTGTCAGTTCTGTTAATAACAGCTTCTACTTTGGCCCTTCTAAAAGCTCACTGTCTGGCTCAGTTTTCATTGGAATAATCCAGAGAAATTATTCTTTCACCACTCAGTTATTTATGTACTTATTTCCTTTTGAACTTGGTATCCTGTCACTGCGCCTGCATTGGACGTCTGTTTTGCTTCCAAGCAGTCCAGCAGGGTTTGGGAGTGTGCTGGGTTCCTTCAGGTGACCCAGTGCATGTGACCTTAAATAAGGTTGTATGATCTGGTAAATGCAGGTTATCAAAACTACAAAGAAGTGATGACTGTCAAGCTTCCAGCTTGTTGCTAATGAACCTTTTCTGCCTTTTTGATCACATGTTGTGTTCGTGTATTTTGAGCTATTCTAATGTTGACCCTTCACCTTTTGAGTTCGATGTCGTCGTCGGTGACGACCCCAGCACTAACTGTAATCGGCTGGGCCACAGTTATCAATAGGCTATCAGAAAATGTCATTTCTGCTGTTAGTAAAGTTTCACTGTGTGACTGCAACAATTTTAGCAACTTTCAGTTTTTATACAATGAAAGCCTGTCCACAGTATAATCATTAAAACATAAATACAGTGTTTATACATCAGAACTCATCATAAAAGGTTGTACAGATAAAAACAGGAACTATAAAGGAACAAAGTAAGATAATTTTCTCTCTCTAGTATGACTTAAACACCCCGTTAGATGCTTCTGATATTTTTACTCCTGGACTCAAAAACAAAATTGCTACATGACCTTTCCTTCAACTAAGATGTGTGTTGTTTATATGAAATCATGCTGTAATCCAGAAAGAAAAAAAGATTTTCCCCTGTGCCAAATAAACAGCGTTAGAGCACCCAACCAAGGAGCGACAGACTAGAATGGATATGAACAGCCAATAAAGTGATGGCTGTTTTGGCTCGGTATCCGTGCAGAGCCAATAATAAGACATTCTAAAAGCCACAATAAAGCATTAGGCTGATTAGCCCGACTTTAATACCAAACTCAAAGCTCACGTTGTAGGCTGAAATACAGTAAATACACTTCACAGCAAGGGCCATAGATTTCCCTCTGAATATTCGAGGGACTAATTGAATTACTCTTAATGGAATGAGTGTTTTGAGGGAGAGTTAGAGAAACAGAAAAGACTGGTCCAAATTTACAAAATGCACTATCTGATGGTACATTAACTTTTCTAATAATGTTGCATAAGCTGTGCATCAGTGAACATTTGGGAGGTTGTATTGGTTTTCTAAGGACTACCAGCTGATCCAGGAATTTTTCCTCTTTTTGCTAATTTAGTGATCTTCAGTTAAAGGCGATAGTTCAACAGCTTTAGGTTTTTCTTGACATTTAATTTGAATGATTGATATCCCTCATATTAGTCTGCTAACATAACTCGCTTTAGTCCAGCTGAGGTTAATGTAAACTTAACGTACAGTCATGTGACAAATTAAGCAAGCTCCTACTACTTTCATAACAATTAAATCAGTAATTAGCAGCCAGATGCTGCTAATTACTCGCGCAGGTGTGCAAGTATGAGCACCTGTATGAGAGCAGATGTTTTGGCAGTTTGCTGATTGAGTGCGTTCAGGTGTTTGTTAATGCCAAGAAGGAAAGACAGCCACAATCTTAATGAAGACACTGCTAGAAAGGAAAGGTTGCCAGGAGAAAGCCTGTTCTCTCTACAAAGGACATGGCAGTGCGGTTTAGGTTTTTAAAGTTGCGTCTGAACAAATCACAGAACTTCTGGAATAAAGTTTTTCGGACCGATGAAACCTACTGGGTCACATCAGCATATCTACTACAGAATGTGTGAAAAAGAAAAGAATCAAAGTGTTGCAAAGGCCCGCTCAAAGCCAAGATCGCAGTCTGATGACTGAGTATTAAATACTGTGGAGATACCTTAAGAGAGCTGTGCATAAACCCTTGCACACAAACCTCAATGGAGTGAAGAAATGCTGCAAAGGAGAGTGGGTCCAAATTCCTCCACAACAATGTGAGAGACTGATAGAGTCATACAGGAAGCCATTACTTCAAGTTATTATTGTTAAAAGTGCTTCTACAAGCTACTGATTAATGGGATGGACGGGATATACCACATCCGGGCTTGTAATACACATCTGCCACTGACATTTTACTCAGTGTGCCCTAACAGGTTGCTATAAAAATAACAGTTCTGTTGTTACTAATGTGTTACTAATGCAATTACATGATTAAAAAACCTCCTTTTTATTAATGAACACAATTACTTGCTTTGCAGGTTTTACCTATCCTCACATCTGTCAGAAATTCAAAAAAACCTTCTTTTTTTTTAAATAGAAAAAAGATTTAATATCTGATTTCTGATATCTTAATACCACATTATTGCTCTCAAAACTGCCTTAAAAGTAAGTGTGTGTATGTGAGGGGAGGTCTTATTATTGCCCATGAAATCAAGCTTTCATGTCAGTAGAAGCTCATTTGGGATCTTGTTAATTTGTAAAAACTGGGCAGTTTCATTAATGGAACATTTCTCAATCTTCCAAAATAAATTACCTTTAAATTTAGAAAATGAGAAAAGGATTCTAGATACTCAGAAAAACGTTTTAGCAATCACCAAGCCACCAGCGACCTCAGAGTATTCTTCTGCTGAAAGCTTTTTTAGATGCTTCTAAGCAGGAGAACAGTCTATAAACAGGAGGTGTAAATAAACTGAACCCAAAGCACACCCCCATATAAGTCTGCTATGAACCTGAATTATAGCTCCAAAAATCACACAACAGAGCTACAGAGCATCAACTTGTTCTGTATGTAAATTCTCCAAAAGATGAAATTGGAGCAGACGTAATGACCACAGCACATCTGTAATGTTCAACTCAGACAGTAGCTTAAATATGTTAATATGCTATATAATCCTGCCAGCTTCGACATTTTAAACTCAGTTTTTAATGCAGAATATCTCCAAAAAGCAGTCAATGAATTGTGATATTTATTTTAATATTATATTATAACAACCAGTGCAGCAACTGCATGTATATAGTGGTTCTATAAACGAAAGGCAAAAATCCACAAATGACCACTTCTAAATGGTAAATGGCCTGTATTTGTGTAGCGCTTTACTAGTCCCAAAGGACCCCAAAGCGCTTTACACATCCAGTCATCCACACATTCACACACACATTCACACACTGGTGATGGCAAGCTACTTCTAAGGTTCATTAATCATGTTTCTAATCTGCACACATACTTCAAGTTCTTTTAATGGAGCCCATAACTTCTTAAGAAGCACATAAAAGCAGAACTTACTATATTTGCACTTTTTTTTTGCCATAGCAGGGTTGTTCACAAATGAGAACTTCATTAGCAACTGAACAACAATATATTTTTAGCAGTTATTTCACATTTTGAATCACTTGAGTTTCCTATTATGACATTATTGCCTTCATTAACAAATGAAAATAAAAGCAATTTAGTGAAAAAAGGACCTGTGATTTTCCATGCAAATAAAAAAAAAAAGAAATGATCTTGTTCTGCTGTAGCATACATCCACGTCTTACCACAGACCCAAAGGTACCTGCTATAATAAACAAATAAATGTTAATAACTGCAATCTAATCAGCTTAATCCACCGTATTAACATTTGTAAAAGTGAGACTAATTATTTTTGCTACTATTACATTTTTGTTGCTCGAATGAATTTTACCACCGGGATCAATAAACTTTTAATCCAGACAGCTCTTTCTTTCTTTTGTGTCACCTGCCTCACTCTGTCCTCCTTTCTTTTATTTGTGTCTCCTTCTGTCTTCCACTCTGCTCTATCTCAGTGCCACACTGTGTATTAATATTTCAGGGGCTTATGTATGCTTGAATAGGTGTGTGCACACCCTGAAACTGACAGGAGACCTTAGGGGAGTCTAGTGTATGTGTGCACACTCGTGCATATAAGAAACAGTGGACTTTTAACATGTTTGCACAGACCTCAGATGATGCCAGCACAAACTGGAGTCTCTGCAGAGATGCAGGAAAACCTTGAGTAGAAGCAATTTTTTTTGCCCCCCCGTGCGCTGTGTGAATAAAAATAACATGTAATGAAATTAACTGCGTTTCTTTTAAAATTAAAAAACAAATGAGTCAGAACATGCAGGATATGAGATGCTAAAACTTCCCAGGACTTCCCCTCATTACAGAGCATTGAGACGAAACAGAGCGGAAATTGAAACGAGCTGCGAGAGACGATTTCACACTGGGAGCCAACCGAACCAGGCTCGTCTCATTATGAAGGCTCTGAGGCTGCTGTATCTAATTGTCCTAACTTTAAAATCAGATGAGGAGCCCACATTTCATCTTGCATTACTCGCATGAGTTTGATCGCTTCACTCAAAGACAACAACAAAGAAAACAGAAAGCTGTGGTCTTCTTCCATTTGCCTTACCAGATGAACCAAAACATGCACATTGTTTCATATCAGGGTCTTTTAATTACAAGTCTGGATGCTTGATGCTGTTTTTAGGAAATATTGTGTGTTTTGTTACTGTTTCGATTTGTGCAACATATTAAAACCAATCAGTCATACATAAACCTTGAAATCAAACAATATAAAAAAATATGTGTTCCATGTGGACTTTGCTATGTCATGCACTACCTGGGTGTACAACCTTTCCACAATGCAATAATGCCTACAGTGCAGTGTTGCCTTTACTCATGCATGATAGTATCAAGTGACAAGTTGACCGTTAGACACAACAGACCCTTTGATCTGAGGTATTTTATAGCTACAGAAGAATTATAAAAAAAGAAAGTCTAATAACATATAACAACTTTTATAACACAATACCTTTTTTCCCCTTTAGCTGGTATCTGTGAATTTATAGTCAGTATATTCCTTTGTAGTTAAATGTGCATATGATTAAGAACATCATGCTTCATGCTTGAAGTTCCAGTTAAACTCCCCCACTGTCTCCTGTGTGTTTTCACATGTACCCATTTCTGAATCAAGCAAAAAAGACAAGGTTTTAGGCAGCTGAGATAAGACCAGGTGAAGACTAAAGTCATCCTGAATGTCTTACTCATATCTCAAAGGAGAAGAGTCACAAATCAATTGAGAGTCAAGCTGTGAGTTTATCAATATCAGCTTAAGCTAATTCAGCAGTCAGATTAGTCTTTACAAGTCTACATCACGTCTTGAATTGAGATGTGATGTTGAGGAGTTCAGACAGAGAGAAGTCAGGTAATGATAGCTATCTGGAGTTAGGATCAAACCAATTCTTGATTGAAACTGCTAATCAAGAGACTTGGGTGTGTTATTTCTTAAATGGCTAATAAATAAAACACCCACAGGTAAAGTGATGTCTTGAGACAGTTAAAGTCAAGTCTCAAACATTTAAGTCAAGTTCAAGCCAACTTTCAATTCAGCTATGACAAATAAGAGTCAAACCAGACGTTAAGAGAGTTTAGGTCAAGTTACAAACAAATTTCTATCACATAACATCTTGTCTGAAGTCAGGTGACTTCACTGTGCTGCTAAGTACAAGGTTTTATTGAATCTGGGCAGGTTTCAGTCCTGCTTCCTGCTTCCAGTTAATTGTCATAGTTCCTGTAGACTGGACTGCCATTTATACAAAACACAAAACCCTTTATTACATGCACTTTGTGTGTCTCATATTCATACCTATTCATATTTATTTATCACTGATTAATCAAACATCAAATTTTAGCTTGTGGAAGTAAGCTGGAGTACCCAAAAAACCTCTCGCAGTCACAGGAAGAACATGGAGACTGCATGTAGAAAGGCTCCAGCTGAGCTAAGATTACAACCAAGCTTCGAGGGTCGAAGACATTAGCACCTGCATAAATCAAGATATACCGACTTCAGTTCTTACAAACTAGAACATTCAGGTCAAGTTTAAAAACACTGAGCGAGTCCATTTTGGGCTCTGAGTTCATCAAAACAGATCCATTCTTGTTCGCATGGAGAAATCTACATTCAGATTCTTGGAAACTGAAATCACGGGTCTTAAAAGTGGAACACTTGCAGCTGAGCACTGCATTTAAATGATCTCCCATCAATTATGTTAATCTCAAAAATCATCAGCAAGTTTGTCAAATTGGCTCAAGTCTAAGGCTGTGCAATCTAACTAGTCTGCTAACTATTGGACAAGTCTATCAATTACAAGCCCATCGTTAAAGAAATGTATGAATAAAATAAATACAAGCTATATTTTGTGAATCTCGGTCAATTAACACAGGGCCATTGATTGAAATACGAATAATACAAATGTCTGGCAAAAATGAGATGAGCTGAGACCTCTGTCACCTTCTGTTTGGCATGTAGAGATGGGATGAAATCCCTTTGACCTGGATAGGAAATCAGTTTATGTCAGTGAATTGGTTGACCTTCATAGTGACGAGGTTTCCTTTTGGTCATTACAGATCAGGGATGGATTTGAGGAATTCTCCCATTGATCTTCATTCTATTCAATCCAGATTTGAGCAGGTTCCTATTTTAAAGCCTAATCCGTAGTAATGCATTCAGACTGCGTATCTGCACACTCACAAACACACACACACTCACAAACACACACGCAGACACATGACTTTTCAACCATGCACTTAGCAGCTTGAAATAATTGTAAGAGGGGATAAATGTTGAGACTGAAAAGCTTTAATTATGGAGCCAGCCCTGGCTCTCTCTTTAGGGAAACATTTTTAATTAATATTCTATCTCTTCCTCTCTTCCTCTCTCCCTGCCTTTCTCTTCCGAGTGCGTCACTTCTCCACAAGGGATAATTCAGATTTATGTTGCTGACCTGCTGCGGTTTTCCAGGTAAGTATCCATTGGGAAATAACGAGAATAAGTGTGT
Source organism: Pundamilia nyererei (assembly GCF_000239375.1). Classification (NCBI taxonomy): domain Eukaryota; kingdom Metazoa; phylum Chordata; class Actinopteri; order Cichliformes; family Cichlidae; genus Pundamilia; species Pundamilia nyererei. Next base: position 156,108 of record NW_005187704.1, on the reverse strand, counting down.
TCTTCGAGGTACATTTGTCTGAGTCTAAATTTATACAAGAAATAATTGATAATTAATAATCGATGTAATTGAAATAAACGCGTCTGGAAACAATAGCAGATGATGGCCTGGGATAGATTACTGATATAATGGCCTCATTTTGTACGGTGCAAAAAACCCCTCATAAATCACGGGCTTGACAGTTTCACCCAAAGTCAATGGAATTGAAATGATAATATGACCCAGTCACTGTAATATGTTGGCAGAAAAATGAGACCAACCTGATTGCCAGACCAAAATGCCAAAACTAATTATGCAAAATCATGAATAATGTTAACTCCACCTCCTCCACATCTATGAATGTTATGAAAATGCTAGGCTGTGGTAGGCGTTAGTGGTAATGTCGCCTACCTTTAACATCTCTACACGTTTAAACGTAGGTATGCCTGTTACCTTAAAATCTAAGTTAAAAGAATTTAGATTTAGTAATTAGTCTGAAGTGTGATGGCATGCTTTGTAAATATATTATTGAATTAAGCTTACTGACGCTGAGAAATTACATTAATTCCACTTTTGATTCTAAAATAATTTGAATAAACTGTTTAATCAGCTACTGCTTTTAAAATTTTTATGCAAAGAGTTGGTGTTTTTACAGTATTTTCACAAACATAGTATGAGAAAGCTCCTGCAAACCAATTATTCGCAATACTTTCTTATTTATCAGCTTTACTAAAAATAAAACCATTAAAAATATTTAAAACATATTATTTAACCTGTAACAACTTGCATGCAGAACAAAAACGATATCAGGTTGCTTAAAAGTCAATGTTTGAAACAATCAAAAGGACTTTAACCTCCTAAGACCCAAACTCTTTCATGCATTTTTAATTTCTCTTTGCTATTTGAGCTGATTGGGACCTGATGAATGTAAAAACAAAGAATTACAATTAAGATTAAGATTAAGATTTTTTTTTTAGTTTTACTTGATTTGGTTTGATACTGTACTTTTGTTTCTGAGAAAAATTAGATCCACATATGAGGACATTTGTTTTAAATTTGGTAGGACAGTGGCAGAATAACATCCCCTTAAGTGGATATCAGGCATTTGTAGAGCAAAATTTAGTATTTTGGTCTAGGCAACCCAAAATGTGATGTCCACATAGGTCCTAGGAGGTTAAAGTAGACACAGTATTTAGCAGCTGAATGTCTTATATTGAGGGTTATTTATATAGTCTTTCTATTGCACTGTCTTGTGTCTGTATCGTTCTGTTCTGTCTGGTGTTGCGTTGTCTTTGTTTTGTTTTGTTGCAGTTTTTGCACATTACACTTTCGTTGATAGTCTGTTATGTGTAGCACCATGGTCTTGGAGGAAGATTGTCTCATTTCACTGTGTACTGTACGACTGCAGATGGTAGAATAACAATAAAACCATTTGACTTGGCAAGGATGAGCTGACTGGAAGGTTTCACATGTTCAGACATATAGAAGACAGAAAAACTGATGTGCTTATCTGGCAGCCAGTGACATGATGAAAAATAAAGACCGCCTGGCTGCAAGCAAAGTAGCTCTAGGAAATGCAACACCTATAAATGAAAAATAGGGAAACCCGAGCTCTGGATATTAGTGATGGGATTTCCGGCTCTTTTTAGAGAACCAGCTCTTTCGGCTCTGAACCGGCTCTTCAGGTTGTTTTGTTGCTTTAATTAATTTATTATTAACAATAATATAAAATTAAGCACAAAAGGAATTACTAATGTAAAAAAAGGTGTTTTATTTATATATGTTTATATATAAATATATGCGGTGGCCCTTAGAGACAAAGCACGTCCAAACTCCAAAACACGTCTAGCATGAACTGAACTTCAAAACAGAGCTACCTTGATCACTTAAATTACACAACTGACAGCATATGTGTATTGTTTGTGTATTTATACACAATCACTCATATATATTCAAATAATTTAAAAAAAAGTTCATTTACCTGTTACTACCACACACCAAATCCGGTCGTTGGTGCTTCCTGGCTTGTGTAGCCTCTAGGTAACAAAAGCTCAACACTGCGCCTGCATCCTGGAGCACTTCTGTTGTGTTTTGTACGTGTTTTGGAGTTTTTACGTGTTTTGGAGTTTTTACGTGCTTTGTCTCTAGGGGTCACCGTAAATATACTTTTATTTATTCACTCCACATAAAATGTAATAAATAAATCATATAATACAAACACCAACTATTAACATTTCAACTTTTAACTATTTAAATTTTCAGCTTTTTCCTTTTACAAATTTAAAGTGAAACAACACAAAACACTGCAAACCACAACACAATTAAATATAAATTATAATATGAAAACTAAAAGAAGATGTATATTCTCTGTCATATGGACCTGCATGAATAAACTTTCTGAATCCTTTATCATCTGCAACTGAAAATAGTTGTGGATGATTACTATACCTTTCTAATGTGGCGTTGTTGTCCCTGGCTCTCTTTCTCTCTCTCCCCCGCTTTGTTCCTGTGCTACTGCGACTGTAACTACAGCCCCTCCCCCCTCATCCCAGTGCAAAGCACAAGGCTCACGTGTGAAGCGGAAAAAAGTGCGAGAGAGAGGGTGAGAGAAGGAAAAAAAACCCCATGGCTCCCAATAAGGATTCGGCTCGCGTCGTTCACGTCAAAGATCCATCTCTAAGAGCCGTTTCGTTCGCAACCGACACATCACTACTGGATATTTATGGTAGATGGTGTTACTGCACTGCCCACAATGTTTTGACTGACAGAAAATGTGAGGAAAATAAAGTGTAGAAGCCCAAGAATAACAAGAGTTTAGTATCAAGCCTCACAAAATGCAAAAAGCAGAGATGCTAAGAATCACCTGTTTAAGAAAGACTTCAGACTTAGCATCCTGCTTTTTGTTGGATATGAAAGAAACACGTAATGTGTTTGGAGAAACGCAGTGTGAACATCAGGTAGATCAAATGATGTGCGCCTAATGAGATGCGTCCCAGCTGGCGGCGAAATGAGCTGCAGTGTTGAGTAGTAATGAATGAGAATGGCCAAAGGTTCGTGGAGGGGAAGCGAAGGTTGCCAACAAGATTCTGCCTTGGAAAGCTGCCAAGATGTCTGGAGGAAGGAGAAGCGCGAGGATTAAACAGCAGGCACATCAAAGCCTGCAGCAGCCTGAGAGACAGACAGGCTGCGAGGATGGGAAACAGCAAAATGTGATTTGGTTACCCAAACTGATCGTAATAACAAGTCCTAATTAGTATGTATTCTGATATAGCTGATGATAGGAGAGGTTTTAACTGGCAACATATTCTTTATCTTAATATCTACATTTTACAGTTGGAGAGGAAACAAGAAGCATCTGACTGATGGCGCTAGCATGCTTTTCATTTCATTCTTTGGCTGCAGTAGTTTAAATAGCCTATGTTTTGGTTTATTTTATAATTCAGTGAAAATGGTTTCCATCCATTACTCATACATCTGGGGACATATGCTTTCTAGATGCAAAAATACTGCATGCATGAATTTTAAAAATCCCACGTGACCTCGTGAAAGTTAGAGCATTCACAACATTTTCAGACCTTTGACCTTTGACCTTGAGATCAAGATAACTAAGATTCAAACTCATCTGAGACTTTTAGTAGATGCACCAATTTGAAACTCCTACGTTGCTTCGTTCTCAAGTTCTCACATTTACAAACTTGGATGTTCCCAAACCCCGAGCAAAAAATGAGCAAGAATGTTTCTCATAGACGCAACTGTCCAAAGTTCAAGCCTGAATTCACTGGGTAAATAAAACAATAAAAAGGGTTCTCAGGTAAGGGATGTTTCCTGGCGTCTTGGGCCAATTATGAATTCACCAGGTACTCAGCAAATGTCTTTACTTTTATTCTTTTTTATTCAATATAGAAAGAGGTTACTACAAACTGTGATTGCTGTTTAAAAGTCGCATTTTGCTATTGGAGGGTGAAGCAGGGGGTGTATCACAACAATATCCATAAAACTAATCAATAATAATTAAAAAAACAAAATCCAAGGTAATTTCCCTCCATCGATGGGCTGCTTTTAGTGCAGCAGATATTTTTAGATTGTCTATTTTTTGGTACTTCAGACACGGCACAGTTCCTTAAGTGAATCCATGGGATTTACTTAAAGGGAACATTGTTGTTTATTATTGTTTGTTTTTTGTCAGCTGGGAGCGTTAGCAGCTTGCTGCCAGTACAACGCCTGCCAGCTGGCTAACAGCCAGCTTGTCATGAGACCTGGAGTGACCTCCTGTGCACTGAGGTGGTGAAACAGGAATGTGAAGGCAGCTTGTAAGCTGCAGCGACAGTCAGCAGGCAGCAGGACTAACAGGATGCGACTGTCAGTATGCAAGCTGTGACAGCATGTGTCTTTATTAGATCTTGTGGATGTAAGTGCATAGGTGGACATAAACAAATACATCCAGGTAGCATCGGGCCACATAAAGCAGACCCGGGAACTGGATGAGATCCAGACTCCTGATAGTTACAGTATGAGGCTGATTAATGAATTCACATACTCACAACACACATCATCACAAACGTGCACACAAAAAATGGCACATATGCACCTGACTGTTGTACTGCATTATCTCTCCCAACATTCTGTGTGTTTGGTTATGATACAGAATAAAAAAAGACTACAGTCCAAGAAAAATTCATAACGCCAAAACAAAGGAAGAAGGACATCAGCAGCTACTATAGCAACCCGATCGCTCATCATGTGCTCGCATTAGTGCATTAGTAACCATGTCATAAACCCATACAACTTCCTGCTCTTGCATGTCTACATTAAGAGAACACATAGTCATGTAATGTCTTATTAGCTGCTGCCTAATGGACTCTCCAACTTTGCACTTATGGAG